>NC_088877.1:6912779-7000761 GCF_032884065.1 Artemia franciscana
ATTGATTTATCTCACAATAAAATCTCCGTGCTGAAAACTCATTCGTTCTCAAATTTCAACAGGTTGTCATCTCTTAATTTGTCAAACAATGCTTTGCTAATGATTGACTCAGAAAGCTTTCGAGAGCTGAGCCTTTTAGAATCACTAGATCTATCGTACAATAACATCACAGGAGCTGACTCTATCTTGTTTGACTCTCTTGCTAATTTAAAAGTGCTTAATCTATCTCATAATTACTTGCAAGAAATCGATTCTACTTCTTTGGATAAGCTTCTCATATTTGATCTCACGGATAATAAAATTAGGACGCTGACAGAAAACTCATTTAGGAAGCTGTATCGTCTATTAGTGCTGAGATTATCTGGGAATGCTTTGACAGATATTGACCAAGGAGTTTTTAGAAATCTAAGAAGTTTACAGATCCTCCATCTTGACAGCAATAAGATTGAAAGAATTCCATCTGGGTCATTCAATGGTCTTACAAACTTGCACATTTTATCTCTCAGTGGAAATAGATTAGGGAAGCTTGAGGTTGCGTCATTTGAAGGTCTCCGTGTCCTTAATGCTCTTAGGCTTGATTTTAATCATATTTCTTATATTCATCCAGACTCTTTTCGGAGTCTTACCAGCCTGCAAAAGCTGGTTTTGTACGGCAACCGCTTAAAAGATATTCCTACTTCTCTAAAAACTTTAGTGCGTCTCAAAACATTAGATCTTGGAAGTAATAAATTTGAAGAGCTTAGAAACAATTCATTTAGTGGCCTTTCAGCGTTGCATACTGTAAAACTAGGTGAAAACCTTCTACATGAAATAGAGGCAGGTGCATTTAAGAATCTCAGGTCCTTAAAAGTGTTAAATTTAGCAAGAAATGCCCTTTATTACCTAGAAAACCGAGTTTTTGAGTCCGTGCCGGGTTTAGAAGCACTGAACTTGGAAGGGAATCAAATAACAAGCTTGAACGGACTTTTCAAGCCGTTGCATAATTTAACTTGGTTGAATATATCTGATAATCAAATTGATAGTTTTGACTATTCATATATTCCTCCTAAGCTTTTCGGGTTAGATATGAAGCATAATAACATTCCTACGTTAGATAACTCTTATAATGTAGAACATAATAGGCTTGAATACTTGGATGTTAGCCACAACAGGATTACCATGATAAGCCCTTTCTCCGTCCCAAAATCAATAAGAACATTCATAGCTGTTAATAACCACATTAGCAAAGTGGAACAGCATACCTTTGCCGACAAAAAATTCTTGAAGTTGGTGAATTTACAAAGAAACCTAATTCGTGGATTAGAACCAGCCTCTTTGCGCATTCATCCTGAGGCAAGCCACTCTCAATTTTTCATTGCTTCGAATCCTTTTAATTGTGACTGCAGGATGGAGTGGTTATTACATGTGAATGGAAGTTCCCTATACCCCCTGGTAGCTGATTATTACGGTATTGAATGCATCACAAAAGGGGGTCTAATGCCTCTTATATCCAAAGAAAGCTTTTTATGCGAGTATATATCACATTGTTTTGCCCTTTGTCATTGTTGTGATTTTGAAGCATGTGATTGTGAAATGAGTTGTCCAGTAAATTGTACTTGTGCCCATGACTCATCTTGGACAAGCAATATTGTTGATTGTTCATTTAGGAGTCATAAATTTGTTCCCAGTGGAATTCCCATGGACGCAACTGAAGTAAGATTAGATGGTAACAATATTGAGCATCTTCTTGGCCGCAGTTTTCTCGGAAGGAAAAATATGCTTCGTTTATTCCTCAATTCTACTGGGACAGTTGTGATCCCAAGAAACATTTTCTCTGGATTGAAGAAACTAGTCGAGTTGCATCTAGAAAATAACCTAATCACTCGGCTCAATGGTTACGAATTTGAAAGTCTAGAATGCCTTGAGTCGCTTCATTTGCAATTTAACAGAATAGAATATATTGAAACCAGTTCATTTAGCAGGTTACCAAATCTTAAATCACTAAATTTGCATGGTAATAAAATAAGACAGTTTTCATTTTGGGAGTTATCAAAATCTAATATACTGGAGATTCAAATTCATAATAATCCATGGTCATGTGAATGTTCGTTTATGACAGAGTTTCAAATTTGGATAGCTCAAAACAATGTAAAAATTGGTGATGTCTCAGAAGTTCTTTGTCTCAAAGATACAACGGAATATATAAGCTGGAATAACACATGTTTAAACAACGATGATGTTTCTTTCATATCAATTTTAAAACTAGTTAGAAAATATTCCCTTTTGCTATTTGGCTTAATCGCCTTAACTGGCCTTCTCTTATTTCTCATTTTGCTCGCTCTGTGCAATAGACAAAGCCTTTATTACAAAATATATGGATTGACAGGATATCGCATTTCAAAGTGCAAAAAATGCTCCCAACAAAATAAAATGTTTGATGTATTTATTAACTATAGTGTTAAAGACGAAAGCCTAGTTTACGAAGAACTTAAAGAGCTGAACGAAAGTTGTTACCGAGTGTGCATGCAGCATCGCGAATTAAATGTCGGAGTTATTGGTGAAAGTGTTTACATGGCCGGAAACACATCTAAAATCATTATGATTATTCTAACTAACAATTACATTCAAAGTGAATGGTATCGACCGGGAATAAAATCAATGTTACTTGAAATGTCATTGAAGCACCCTCACAGGATTATTGTTCTTGTTATCGAGGAAGTACGGGACAGTGATTCTGATCTGCGGAAGCTTTTACGAACAGTGCCAATAATCATTTCGGAGGACAAGTGGAAATGGTCCAAGTTGAGATATTATCTTCCTCAAGGGGGAAGGGGTCGAGCAGCGGTTTCTCCCTTCCATTCTCAGCCTCTGCCCATTTCAATGGGACACTATGAAGACCTTAATAAGCATATCTACAGTACATTGGAACGAATTCGGACGTGATTGGTAAGCCAAATTTGTTATATGATTATCAAGCTTGTTAGGATTTTCCAAAGAGAGACTCAAATATGATCAGTTTCGAAAGTCATAGAAATTGAATTTCTAATCAGTTTCTCCCAATTTTATTCAAAACTTTTCTTTTTCGGATTTAACCAGTAAGTCCTAGGGATAAATCCAACCAAAAATACAGAACTATTGATTTATTAAATAAAAAAAAACAAGTTTTTTTAACTGAAAGTAAGGAGCGACATTAAAACTTAAAACGCACAGAAATTACTTCGTATATGAAAGAGGCTGCTTCCTCATCAACGCCCCGCTCTTTACGCTAAAGTTTGACTCTTTCGCTCAATTCTTCTTTTTAAAACAGTAAAAAACTTTAGCGTAAAGAGCGGGGCGTTTATGAGGAAGCAGCCTCTTTCATATACGAAGTAATTTCTGTGCGTTTTAATTTTTAATGTCGCTCCTTACTTTCAGTTAAAAAAACTTGTTTTTTTTATTTAATTTCTGAACGTTTTTGAATCAAATGCATGTTTTGATTTTGGCTCTCCGCAGAGGAATAATCAAAACGAAATTTGCATATTTTTTTTTTTTTTGGCTCAATGGCTTTCTCATAATTTTGATCGAATGATTTTGAGAAAAAAAGAGCGGGGGACGAAGCCTAGTTGCCCCCCGATTTTTTGGTTAATTAAAAAGGCAACTAGAACTTTTAATTTTTTACGAATCTTTTTATTGGTAAAAGATTTACGTAACTTATAAATTAGCTTACGTAAAGAACTTTTGTATTCTCATGTTTTTATTACATACTAGCTGTTGGGGTGGCGCTTTGCGCCACCCCAACACCTAGTTGGTGGGGGCGCTTCGCGTCCCCCCAAGCCCCCCCGCGCGCGTAAGTCGTTACGCGCCATAATAGTTACGCGCCATTGTAGTTGTGTCCCTATGTCCCACCTGTGAATATATATATATATATATATATATATATATATATATATATATATATATATATATATATATATATATATATATATATATATATATATGGTTTTAACTACGTAAAACTTGCGAATATACAACATTCTTTGCTGTCCCATTGTCTTTGCATATAAATAGATTGTCAGGTTTACCGACTCTTGAACATGCAACATATAATGGTCCATGGGAAAACAATCTGTATTCAGATCTATACCTCATGATTCTAATGATTGCCCTTGAGCTTTGTTGATGGTGATTGCTAATCGACCATTCCCTGTCCCGGTGTCCCGGTCGTCATTTATATCCCCCTGTTTCCCCCGGTGTCCCCGTTGTAGTTGTGTCCCTGTGTCCCGGTCGTCATTTATATTCCCTGTGTCCCGGTCGTCATTTGTATCCCGGTGTCCCGGTCTGTATATACATTCGTTTTTTAGTTTTGTTTTTCTCCTTTATTTTTTTCCTTTTTTTTTCTTTTTAGTTTTTTTGTGTAGTTTTTGCCTTTTTTTAGTTTTTTTCTTTTTAGTTTTTTTGTAGTTTTTACCTTCTTTTTAGTTTTGTTAGTTTTTTTTTTTACTTATGTCCTGGTCGTCATTTATACTCCCTGTGTCCCGGTGCTTTGTTGATTGCTAATCGAACATTCCTTTTGTCCTGGTCGCTTTCTCTTTGAGTGTCGTCATTTATTTTTTCTTTTTTAGTTCTTTTAGTTTTTACCTTTTTTAGTTTTTTTTAGTTTTTTAAATGAAAATTTTTTTAGTTTTTTCCTTTTTTTTAGTTTTTTATTGGTTTTTACCTTTATTTTTTGCTTATTTTTCAGTTTTTTCCCTTTTTTTAGTTTTTTTTAGTTTTTAGTTTTTTTTAGTTTTTTACCTTTTTTTTAGTTTTTTTAGTTTTTTTAGTTTTTTAGCTTTTTTATTTTTTTATTAGTTTTTAGTTTTTTTTGTAGTTTTTGCCTTTTTTTAGTTTTTTTAGTTTTTTAGCTTTTTTATTAGTTTTTAGTTTTTTTTTTGTAGTTTTTGCCTTTTTTTAGTTTTTTTAGTTTTTTAGCTTTTTTATTTTTTTTATTAGTTTTTAGTTTTTTTTTGTAGTTTTTGCCTTTTTTTAGTTTTTTCAGTTTTCAGTTTTGTCACCTGATCCAGTTTTTTCAGGTGACGTCACCTGATCCACAGATCCACACACAGACAACTTATTTTTATGTATATAGATTTTTTATATTTATTAATATTTTTTTAGTTTTCTTTTTCTCTTATTTTTCAGTTTTTT
Source organism: Artemia franciscana (assembly GCF_032884065.1). Classification (NCBI taxonomy): domain Eukaryota; kingdom Metazoa; phylum Arthropoda; class Branchiopoda; order Anostraca; family Artemiidae; genus Artemia; species Artemia franciscana. Next base: position 6,917,925 of record NC_088877.1, read on the forward strand.
CCTTTTTTTAGTTTTTCTTTTTTAGTTTTTAGTTTTTTTTTGTTTTTTACCTTTTTTTAGTTTTTTTAGTTTTTTTAGTTTTTTAGCTTTTTTAGTTTTTTTATTAGTTTTTAGTTTTTTTTTTAGTTTTTGCCTTTTTTTAGTTTTTTCAGTTTTTTTTAGTTTTTAGTTTTTTTCCTTTTTTTAGTTTTTTTTTAGTTTTTTAGCTTTTTTAGTTTTTTTTTCTTTTTAGTTTTTTTGTAGTTTTTACCTTTTTTAGTTTTTTTTCTTCTTTTGTATTAGTGTGAAATAATTCAGACGTCATATGCGGACAAACACGACGTCACTCGACAGACAGACAGACAGACATAACCCACAAACAACTTATTTTTATATATATTTATTCATATTTTTTTAGTTTTCTTTTTCTCTTTTATTTTTCAGTTTTTTCCTTTTTTTAGTTTTTTTCTTTTTTAGTTTTTAGTTTTTTCAGTTTTTTACCTTTTTTTAGTTTTTTTTAGTTTTTTTAGTTTTTTAGCTTTTTTAGTTTTTTTTATTAGTTTTTATTTTTTTTGTAGTTTTTGCCTTTTTTATTTTTTTTCAGTTTTTTTTAGTTATTAGATTTTTACCTTTTTTTAGTTTTTTTTTAGTTTTTTAGCTTTTTTAGTTTTTTTTTCTTTTTAGTTTTTTTTGTAGTTTTTACCTTTTTTAGTTTTTTTCTTCTTTTGTATTAGTGTGAAATAATTCAGACGTCATATGCGGACAAACATGACGTCACCTGATCCACAGATCCACACACAGACAACTTATTTTTATATATATAGATATGAGGGGATTCGCCCCATCGTCAGTACCTCGCTCTTTACACTAAAGCTTAAATTTTATCCCAATTCATTAAGAATGACCCCCTGAATCACAAAAGCCGTAGAATAAGTAGTTGAAATTACTGAAAATACTTTAGCGTAAAGAGCGAGGTATTAGAAGGAGGTGAGCCCCTCATATGGGTAATAATTTCTGTTTGTTTTAAGTTTTATTGCTGTTCCTTACTTCCAGCTGAAAAAGCTTTTTCACTTTTATTTTTTAATTGTTTTTTTTTAAATAATGCTAGTAAATCCTGCTCTCCCTTCATGGAAATTTTCTTCTCCCATTACAAATTCTCGAAGGAAAGTTCCCCCAGCATATCCCCCTCTTCTCAACCCCTCCCCCAAACCAAAAAAAATCCTCCTGAAAACGCCTGTATACTTCCCAATAACCATTACTATATGTAAGCACAGGTCAAAGTTTGTAACTTGTTGCCCCTTCCACGGGGACTGTGGGGGAGTAAGTCGTCCCCAAAGACACAGTTATAAGGTTTTTCGACTACGCTGAATAAAATGGCTATCTCAGAATTTTGATCCGTTGACTTTGGGAAAATAATTAGCGTGGGAGGGGGCCTAGGTGCCCTCCAATTTTTTTGGTCACTTAAAAAGGGCACTAGAACTTTTCATTTCCGTTAGAATGAGCCCTCTTGCAACATTCTAGGACAACTGGGTCGATACGATCACCCCTGGGAAAAAGAAAAAAAAACAAAAAAACAAAAAAACAAAAAAAAACAAATAAACACGCATCCGTGATCTGCCTTCTGGCAAAAAATGCAAAATTCCACATTTTTGTAGATAGGAGCTCGAAACTTCTACAGTAGGGTTCTCCGATACGCTGAATCTGATGGTGTGATTTTCGTTAAGATTCTATGACTTTTAGGGGGCGTTTCCCCCTATTTTCTAAAATAAAGCAAATTTTCTCAGGCTCGTAACTTTTGATGGGTAAGACTAAACTTGATGAAACTTATATATTTAAAACCAGCATTAAAATTCCATTTTTTAGAGTTTTGGTTACTATTGAGCCGGGTCGCTCCTTACTACAGTTCGTTACCACGAACTGTTTGAAACTTAAGTTTAATCAGAGGCAGCGCAATAGCGCTACTTAAGTAAAGCACAATGTTGCCAAAATGTATTATTTATTTATATTTATTTACTTTTTAGACCAGGGCACTTCGTATCGAAGGAGTTTTCGTAGAAACATCGAAAAGGGTTCATCCAATTGGAAATTGAAAGGGTTAGTGCCCTTTTTAATAGTCAAAAGTGATTGGGGGGTAATGAACGCTCCACGCCCATCATTTCCCCAAACAAGTCCAATCAGAATTTTGAGGTAGCCATTTTGTTCAACGTAGTTTAAATATCCAGCAATTATGTCTTTGAGGATGACAACTCCCACACAGTCCTAAGAGCAAGAGTTTTAAGTTATGTCATGGCGAAAATAAAGCTTTCGTAGAAAGGGCGGACGTATAAACTTTGAAGGGGTCTCATTGGATTGGTAATCAGAAGTTCTAGTGTCCTTTGTAAGATTCAAAGAAATCGGAGGTTAGACATCCCTCCCCCCACACCTCGTATTTTTCCAAAATACGTCTGATAGAAATTTTCGAAGGTTATTTTCTTCAAAATAGTCCAAACATCATATAACAAGACTATTGGGGCTAAAACAAACCACTAGAGCCTGGGGGCAAGCGCTGTAAGTTATTCCCCAGGGGCATTTAAAGTTTTATAAAAGGAATGGTTGTATAAACCTTATATGAGGCTCATTTGGTTGAAAAAAGGAAGCTCTAGCTCCCTTTTAAGAGTCAAAAGTGATAAAGAGAAACTAACCCCCTCCCCCGACTACTCTATTCACCAAACGAATTTGATCGAAATTGTGAGATAGCGATTTTGTTCAAAATAATATAAAGAACACATAACAATGCCTCTAGGGTTGACACAGCCCCCAACGCCCTGGGGATAAGGCTGTGAGTAATGCCCTGAGGGCATATAAGGTTTTTATGGGATGGGTGTTCACAAAAACTTCAGATGTGGCTCATTTGATTTGAAATTGGAAGTTATAGTGCCCCATTTCTCTCTTTCTACGCCCATCATTCTCCAAAGACATACTACTGAAAAAAAAAATTAATTTGAATAATTTCACGTCTATAAAGTTGACAAATCAAATATTATTAGCATTTTAAGGAATAAATATCGGGATATGTACATTAAACTGACTATGCAAAATCATTTATATTTTTTGAGCAAAGTCAAAATTATGTTCTGGCCTTGAAAAGGCACAGAGCCTTATTCATGTTAATTTCTGCTCGTTTTGAGTTGGACTCGGTTATTTATTTCTATTCGTTTTGGGTTTCATTTATTTATTGATGTTGATTTGTGGAAGTTTTAGGCTTGGTAAATTATTTGATTCTAATTTTACTCATTTTTGGTTTAATGGAGTTCTTTACTTTGCTTTGAAAAACTTATTCTGTGGAATTGTTTTTTTTTAATTCATCTAACAAGAAGCAGAAGTGAAGTTAGGTCTTGATATTATTAGGTCAGATATTATGATATATAGTTAGGTCAGATATTATGAACGAATATAATAGCTAGTCTTTTAACTAAGGGTTTCCTCGGATGAGGCAGGCATGCAATGGGCTCAATGAGGGATTTGTCAAAAGTTTGGAAACTGCTTTTTTGCACAGAAAAATTTCATTTTGCTGAAAATAAAATTTCTGTTTTATTGGGGCGTTTTATTTTCTTCAAAGTAAGGAAGGATGTAGATTTTTTGTCACTAATTCCCCCTTTCGGTATGTCATGTCATAAAAAAAAGAAAAAAAACCTTAGGAAAATTAGTAGATAAAGATGAACCTGAGGATTAATATAATGACACACTGGCTATTATTGTCTAGGCTTGTCTAGACTGAAACTTTTCTTTATTTTTATTTGCAAGAAAGATCAATCCAGTCGAATTCATTTAGAACAGTTATCATATTTAAAAGTTTTTAGACTTTGATAGCATGGGTAGTAAATGTATCTTGGCCAATTTATAAAAGATACATTTGAAATGTGTTGGCACTGTGTTATAACTACGAGATTTCACACATATTTTTTTTAATAAACGCTTCATTAACTAATACCGGAGCATTTCAGAAACTATCTTGTTCAGTTCTAAGGGGAGTGGTAGAGAAAATCCGAAAAGAAGAGTCAGGGCTTGTCCCGATTGTAGTGACAATAAAGTGCTGGATTATTTTTTATGTCTATGGACATAAGAGCTCACTTATTTAAGAACAATGAAAAACTATGTGAACATTATCTGAGAATCAATGAAATAATAAGAAATTATCTGAGCATTATCTGTGGGCCTTTTCAGATTGCTTTTTAAAAGATTATTTAGCTTTTCAGGACTAACAATTTTTTTTTATTTATTCTTAATTTTAGGGAATAACTCCGTGAATGCGCAAAGTTAACAGTTAGTCAAATGTTTTTGATTTAAAGCCAATCTTTTTGTGACAAAGGTTCAGCCTTCCAGTATTTTCAAGATGGGAGGGGACCTTGGCGCTGGGCTCTGCTTTAGGTCCTCAAGTTATTCCAATAACTGTTTTTCTGACAGATTACGCCTACAAAACTGATATTTCCATGTTTAAAGGCGGGGAAGTGAGGAGGGTGTGATTAGCTAAACCAAATATAAATAATAAAATAATGCAAATCAAGTTATCTTGCAATTCTTCAATTTAGACACATGATCAAATGCCTTGTGTCTATTTGAACATGCGAACCACGTTTCTGTTTAGTGAAGTCATCTGAACATTTTAGAACATTCTCAAAATGGTCCTCGGACAGTCGCTTGTTAAAAGAGGCGCAATATGTCTGTAGGCTATATTTGAAGTCTGACGAAGAGGGGCGGAGATGGGCTCCTCAGATTTCGAGCGATTCTGCATATGTAATTAAGCGAATTTTTATCAACATTTGGAGTTCGTTGGCATACAAATAATAAAGATCCCGATTTTTCATCCCCCTTTGACTACATTTACATACATATATAACACCTCCGGATCAAATCAGCCTGATTCATGGGACATTTATTCCATTTCATGTTTCAATTTAGAGTTCATCGTGAGATCAATCATCTTTCCAAACCATCTTTTGATAAGACATCGTTCCAATATGTATAGAACAGAAATAAGGCAAAGAATTACGTATACACACACACACACACACCCACACACACACTCACACACACACATATATATATATATATATATATTATATATATATATATATATATATATATATATATATATATATATAATATATATATATATATATATATATATATATATATATATATATATATATATATATATATATATATATATATATATATATATTATATATACACACACACACATATATATATATATATATATATATATATATATATATATATTTATATATATATATATATATATATATATATATATATATATATATATATATATATATATATATATATATATATATATATATATATGAATGAATGAACTTTATTACCCGTAAAAGTATAAAAAACACAAAGTACGGAGTATTATAAATAAACAAAAACAATAAACAGCGAAGAGAAAAAAAACTCAAACTAACAAAAGACAACATGGACTAATTAACCAGTATCAATATGGAAAAAAGGCTGCTGAGGGTCATAAACGTGAATAAAGTTGATAGTCTTTTTACATAAATCATCACTGGAAGACCGGATCCGAGAAGGCACATCAATATATATATATATATATATATATATATATATATATATATATATATATATATATATATATATATATATATATATATATATACGTGAAGTTAGGTTAATCATAATGAAATACACCAAAATATGATGAAAATATAATAATTTAGTAACAAATTATGGAAAGTACAACAGAGAATTATAAAAAGCAGACCGCCCAGAACGCGTTATGTTAAATAACTAGCCTAACCACCTCTACATATTAAATATGTAATTAAAATATACCTGCATAGTAGTTTATATCGCTCAGGCTAAGCTGATTACCCCCGAGTGGACACAGAAAACTGGTTTCATTACAGATTAAGAACAAAGCGTGGTCGATATAACACGTAAGTACCAAAATGTAATAACCACTACCATTGTGCCTCAGCCCCACCCACATAGAAAAATGATATTTTATTATTCAGCCCCACCCACATAGCAAACTGATATTTTATTTAGATTAGGCTACACCATAGGCAAAAAATGGCTGATTTTGGGTTTTTTGGTTTGAAAGCAATTTTATGAAACGACTGTTGATGAGAAATAAACACAAAAATAGCAAAAACCCACAATTAAGCAATCCATGCAAAGCCACCATTTCCTGTGTAGAATACAGAAGTTGAAGAGAAAAATAAGAAAAAACTGGCGTTATGATAGAAAGACATATAGTGAAAATAAAAGTCGAATTCGCGTAACTCAAGCATTGTGTTACGGAACGAATTTAAAACGAACGGTGAAAAACACATTATGATTTCTAATTTAGGCGTCGAAAATTTCTCTTAGAACAAAAATTAGTTACCGTATTGATTTTGCCTCAAATTACCACGGATGAAAAATTATGAAATTAGCATAAAAGCAAAAATCTTCACTATCTAAGCGATCGTAGTCACATCACATTATTTGCTTGCATTTAGCATTTAGGCTAAAAAGAAAATACAAAAGTTAAATTTTCATTTCATGCTAAACGAAAAGGGGGGAAAATGCTTAAATAAACATATTCTTTCTAAAAAATAAAGATGAAGATTCTCCAAAGCCATTGTTAGCTTATAGCTCTAACAAACGTTCCAATAAAAATAACTAATTTGATTTTTTTCGAGAAATAACAAACAATAACCATACCCATTTTCTGTCATATGGTATACATCTTGGGGTGCCACGTGTGCCACAAAGTTCCACCAAGCGTGGCACAGTCTCTGCCACGGTTGTCAGATTTCCGTCATACTTGGCACGCAGAACCTGGTGTACCAGATTCCAGAATGTCGATGAGCTCTCAGCAATGAGGACAGAAAAATTTTTGTTTCTTGTGAATAAAATATTTTATCTCAAAAATTCCTTTAGGAAATTGAATAGCTCCAGTATTTTATTTAAATTTTGAGTATAATTACTTCTTGTTAGTTTTCCGCCCAGTGGGAAGAATATGTAATACGTGGAGTTTGTCTATTCCCTTTTATAAAAGGATGAGCAAGGCTAATTAGGTTGGGAAACACCCTTGTTTCTATGAAGAAAAACGCAAGATGAACAAGTTTTTATAGTATGACAACATATCTTTTTGGCAGATAGCCTTCCTATTATGTTCGATGACAAAAACGAATTGTCTCGACTCCTCTTTTTCTTAATTGAATATTTGCATGTTCGAAGAAAGCTAACATTTATGGATAAATCAGAAACAGACATATTATGTTGAAGGTTTCCATGTGCACGTGCTCAAAGGAAGATACAATCTTTTATAAGTAAAACAAAAATTTTTCTATTCTTCTTGCTTCTTTGGGGCAGATGTCATATATCATACATTATGTATTAAAATTGAAAAGTGCCTGGGTCATCAGACCCCTTTATTACTCAGTAGTATTGATTTTATAGCAAAAAATACCCCTATGCCATATTGATTGAAATATTAAAATAAATTGCGATTTTCGACAAAAGCTAAATTATCCTGTCCAATTATAACCAAAAAATGTCATTGCCATGCTAGACCCTCATATAGATACATAGCAAAGAACAGAATCTAGCCCATAGTACCCGAAATATACCTCGCTCGGTAGCTGGCTCTTCATGCTAAAGCGTTTAGTGATTAAAGAACTCAGTCTTTCTTTTTTCTTATTCTTTTTCTTTGTATTCTTCTCCTTTATCTACTTCTTCTTCTTCTTGTTGCTTCTCCGGGATATGATGCCATATGTCATATATTACTCAATACTTCGCTCTTCACGCTATAGTGTTCAGTATTTCAAAAAAGGTTCTTCTTTATCTTCTTGTCAAAACTAGAACGAACCTCAACTTAGAAGTGATTTTTTTTTATTTTGTTATTAAATCCATTCATTCACATAAAGTTGTCTATCTCCTTGATGTTTGCCTCTTTCTCTCGTTACATCTAAATGAATTTTTGTGTAGCTCAGGATTAATGAACTGTTATTTCTCCAGATTTTTCTCTCTCTCTGTCTAGTAAAGTGTTTATATATATATGTTTATATATATATATATATATATATATATATATATATATATATATATATATATATATATATATATGTATGTATATATATATATATATATATATATATATATATATATATATATATATATATATATATATATATATATATATATATATATAAAATAAAAAAATATGAATAGAACTAAACGTAAGCTATACAAACGACAATTGTGTGTAAATGTCATTTTACATCGACAAGATAGTTCACACTACTAATAATTTTCATTCAAATTGACACTTAGAATAATGCAAAACACTTTACTTGCTATGTTCGACATTCCCTAATCAATATTTTTTTTTAAATTAGGTTGCTCGAAGGTCCGTATAAAACAGCATTTAGTTTCAATGAAACAATATAGAAGAATGAGGAGAAATTATTGATTCATCAACTGAGTTAGACACTAAAATTAGGGCTCGATTGATATTTCCTGCTTGACAATAAGAGGAATTATACATGAAACGCACAGGGAAATGCTTTGTGGAGAAGAAGGCTTGGGGCACTATCTGGTTTTTGAAAGAGCAAAATTTGAAGATTGATTTCAATCCTTGAAGAAAGAAAGAAAAATCTCTATGAAAGCCGAAAAACTAGCAACATTTCTTCTTCTTAGATGGAGCTGAAAACAATCAGATTTTTTTTCTTGAATAGCAGCGGAAGATAATAGAATTCAATCGTTAAGCTTAACAAAATGTAGTAGTAGTAGTACTACTATGTAGTAGTCAATCATTAATTACAATAGCCTGCACGGATAGAGAGAAAAGAATATTTATCCCATTTATTCGCATTAACTTGAGCCAGAACCTTTAAGAAGAAGGAGTGGGGGGTAGTGAAAGTCTTGGATAAGCATTTTTTTTTTACTTTATAAAAGGAATTGGAAGATTATTAGAGGAAGAAAATTTTGCAAAGGTGGATATTCCGAAGACATACGTAGTTTTAATGCATTATAATAGAATGCTTTCTTCTGCATTAAGTAGATGATAGCCTAAGTAGACAGAGCCCTTTTAATGTAATTTAGTTTTACGCTTCTTTTCATTTAAAATTTAAGTTTTTATGACTATTATTAGTATGAAATAATCCTTAATACTTTTTAGGCTTTTCACATATTCTCTGCATATTTAGAAATTAATAAGCATTCCGAGATTTCATCACAACTCTTCAAAAAAATGAAACGAAGTTTTAAAATCATATCAATACAAAACACTTAAAAAAAAATCGGTTGCTTTTTCGACTATTATTTTCAGTAGTCATATTTTTGCAATTTGTCAAACAGTTCGATGTAACGAACTGCAGTAAGGAGCCAGGCTCAATAGTAACCAAAATTTTAAAAAATGGAATTTTGATACCAATACCTACATCAAAAGAATGACATTTTAATGCTGATTTTAAATATATAAGTTTCATCAAGATTAGTCTTACCTATCAAAAGTTACGAGCCTGAGAAAATTTGCCTCATTTTAGAAAACAGGGGGAAACACCCCCTAAAAGTCATACGATCTTAACGAAAATCACATCATCAGATTCAACGTATCAGAGAACCTTATTGTAGAAGTTTCAAGCCCCTATCTACAAAAATGTAGAATTTCGCATTTTTTGCCAGAAGACAAATCACGGATGCGTGTTTATTTGTTTTTTTTTGTCTTTTTTTGTTTGTTTTTTTTTTCCCAGGGGTCATCGTATCGACTCAGTGGTCTTAGAATGTCATGAAAGGGCTCATTCTAACGGAAATTAAAAGTTCTAGTGCCCTTTTTAAGTGACCAAAAAAATTGGAAAGCACCTAGGCCCCCTCCCACGCTCATGTTTTCCCCAAATTCACCGGATCCAAATTCCGAGATAGCCATTTTATTCACCATAGTCGAAAAACCCAATAACTATGTCTTTGGGGACGACTTACTCCCCCGCAGTCCCCGTGGGAGGGGTTGCAAGTTACAAACTTTGACCTGTGTTTACATATAGTAATGGTTACTGGGAAGTGTACAGACGTTTTCAGGGGATTTTTTTTTGGTTTGGGGGGATATTTGAGGAGGGAGGGTTTCCGGGGAGGATCTTTCCATGGAGTCCTAAGAAATTGGGACAAAATTTAAGCTTTAATGTAAAGAGCAAGGTATCGAAGAGGGGTGAGCCCCTCATATACGCAATAAAATCATATGAATATAGAAGTTCGCTACGTAATTTAATTCGTAAGTTACGTATATTTTTTTTACTTATGAAAACGTTCGTAAGAAATTATAAGTTATAGTTGCCTTTTTAAGTAATCAAAAAATTGGAGGGCAACTAGGCCTCCTCCCTCGCTCCTTTTTTCTCAAAATCTTCCGATTAAAACTATGAAAAAGCCATTGAGCCCAAAAACATTAAGATGCAAATTTCGTTTTAATTATTTATGTGCGGAGAGCCAAGATCAAACCATGCATTAATTCAAAAACGTCCAGAAATTAAACAAAAAAAAAAGTTTTTTAAAATGAAAGTAAGGAGCGACATTAAAACTTAAAACGAACAGAAATTACTCCTTATTTGAAAGGGGCTTTTCCTCCTCAACGCCCCGCTCTTTACGATTTAAAATGTAGAGTTAAGAAAAAGAGTCAAACTTTAGCGTAAAGAGCGGGGCGTTGAGGAGGAAAAGCCCCTTTCAAATACGGAGTAATTTCTGTTCGTTTTAAGTTTTAATGTCGCTCCTTATTTTCATTTAAAAAAACTTGCTTTTTTTTGTTTAATTCTGAAACAAAATTGACCATATCAACAATGGAAAGAATTAAAGAAATATAGACTGTTGATTTTGATCTTCATCCAGTCCGGGAAAAATATTTGTAAGGGTTTTGTACTACCTGTATAGTGTTTGAAAATTGAGAGAACCAACACGTCTTATGAGTTTACTCACTATTCCATTCCCAATATGTTCCTTTAATACTTTTGCATTACTTCATTATTTTTGAAGAGTAACCTTATAATCACACGTAGTTGAAAGTAAATTTAAGTGTTTTAGGAATGCAATTCAAACCAGTGAAAAAATGGACTTCGATTATGTATCTTAGAGACTCATTATTTGACGCTGAAATTATTCTTGCGTCCATGATCATATAATATTCTTAAGGAAAACCAAGTTTAAATGTTACTCTTTACATTCATCTAAAACGAAATTATTCTCTTTAACTTTTTGATCGTTTTTAGCAGAAGATCTTAGGTTATCCTAAATGTGAGAGGGCTACCCCTCCTCAAATACGACTCTTTAAAACAAAATTAAGTTTTGGCAACACTGCTTCAAGAAAAAGAGCTCATGTAGCGCATTTTCTTTTCGAAATTAAGAGTAAACAGTCAAAAAAAGGAAAAAAATCTCATACTGCATACTCATCACCGACACTATTTTCGTTTTGGGTTTCATTTACTGTTTCAAAGTAAGTACTGTTCGTCTTAAAAGAATTAATGTACGCTCACTTTTGCATGTTTTAGGTTTTCATTCGACCTTTTTGTTTTTCTTTGAAAAACTTCTATTTTTAGAAAAGGTTTTTCTTCAACTTTTATTCGTTTTTTTTTTTTACTGAGATGTTTTATTGTTGGCTGATGAAAGGAATATTTTTAAATTTATACTATTTTTTTGCTTAAGAACTAAAATGTTGGATTTTGAATTTTGACAATTCTGCATATTCTGTCAAAAAATGCTATATCTGCTATTTGTTTTTGCAAGAATTCTTTAACTATACTTTTATAGTAAAATTTTAGGTGGACTGGGTGGGGAATTTTTATTCTTACCGTCCGAAAATATGCCAGTTTTGTTTCCTCAAGATTCTTATTCCTCGAGGCTTCCGTGGCCCTGTCTGTAATCATGCTCTGAATGCTTCGAGTGGATCAGCGCAAAAATAAGTCAACTTTTTGTCCTAAGAATCGATGCAACCAGGCTTTTCTTACTAAATTTATTGTCCTCTTTGAAGTCCCCATGATCGAGCCTACTAATCCTGAATGTTTCATTTAAATCATGGAAAATGGTTTTTGGCTAAGTTCGGGGTGTTCGAGGACCCAATATTTTTGAAAATATTTTCTCCCCTTTTGTTCACTTTGCCCAGTGTTTATGTATAGTAAGTTCCAAGCTGACCAAAGATGAGCCGAATTTGGACATCATGAAGGTCTCCAACTATTGTCTCCATCGAGATCCCCTTGGCCCTGTATCCATGCCCTTTAAGCTGAAGCGAGTCGAATAAAAAAAATTGTTGGCCTAGTTCCTAGTGTCAAGTATCGATACAAGCAAACTTCGAAATGTTTTTCTTCATAAAGATATAAACGGTCATGTTCAAATGCCCTTTAAGCTGTCAGACAGAGGCAAAATAATTTTAGGCCCGTTTTCGAGAGTCATGAATCAATAGAGCCATAATTAGCTTCAAATATTCGTCTTCATAAATGATATTTTTTTTAAATACAAACTTGTAAAATTATTACAGTGTTTTTTTAAGTTGATGTTAGGGCTAAGAGTAAAAAAAAAGTTCAGTTGCCCATCTGAACTGTAATAACACTATTATTTCGAATTACCGCAGGTGTTAGTTCAGCACTAATGACAAATTTCATGGTTATCATGTAAGCAAAGCTGATCTACAGCGAATTTCGACGACAAATCACACTTAATCATGCACGGGATGGTTTTTGTAGGGTGGTAGACTATAGGGGAGACTAAAACATAATGTGCGCATTTTCAAAAGCCACGGATCAATAAAGCCTATTTTTTAAAGTTTCATCTTTATTAAGGTTCTTTTGGTGCCTTGTACCTATAATTTTAAGACCGATGGGTAGGCTTCAGTTGACATTCCTCACACTGGGTTGCCCCCGGCACTAGGGGCAATCTAATTTTATCAAGGAAATTTATTCACGGCACTGGGGGTAGCTTTAAGTTTCAAATTTATCAAGGAACCATTCAGTCTATTTCTGGGTGTTCCAACACCCTCGTTCCTCCCAAACAAAAATATGTGGCCCCATTAGCCCAACAATGGTCCCTAAAAGTTTCAAGTGATTCGGAAAAAGAGTTTTTGTCCTTTATTGGTCCTTATTTTGAGAGTAGAATTTGGCCACAGACAACAAATTTTCTTGTACATTGTTGTCCATTTTAACCTAGGACTTACTGTTTTCAAATTTCAATCTGTTCAGAAACAGAAGTTTTTCGGCCTTTTTTGGTCAAATTTTCAGGCAAACCGATAATTTTTGGGCTTTCTTTTTCTGAATATGGTTCCCATTGGTCCAAGTTGAAGGGAAAAAGTTTTATGCGACACTTTTGGTAAATAATAATTCTTCTTTCTATTTTGTCTCGTGCACAGGAATTCTCTTGGACCAAAACTTTCTTGCGCTTTCTTGGTTCCACTTTTGGTGGACCATACCCCAAAATAAATTTTTTACATTAGTTTTTCATGGCCCAGGGACTTGTGGCTGCAAGATTGAAATGGATAAGTGACAAGAAGGTTACTGTCTCTTTTCTTGGGTTCCTAAGACTCTCCATTCCATATATAAAATGTTTGGTCCTTTGATTGCCAGTTAAAGATACAAACCAATGGAAAACATCCTGAACATTTTTTGAGGCCTCAATTTTAAGGGGGCCCATGAGTCTAAACAAAAATATTTATTGATAACATGGTTCAGATGGCAAAGGAGACTTACGACTTCAAATTTCAAGCCGATCAGAGAGAAATGTTTAAAGGCCCAAAAGCAGGTTCCTGTTTTCATTTTAAATTGGGGTACCCTTGACCCAAGGACTTTGAAAAGCAAACGTCAAGCAACTAAAATAAAATCTTCTAGCTTTATTTATTTTTTGGGACCGTGCCCCGAACCTAAATTTGCTTTATGTGCTTAGGGGGTCTCTTTGTCTGGGAATTTACGGGACCAAGTTTCCAACAGTTCTGAGGAAATGTTTTGGCCCTGGCTTTTGCGGGGGGGGGGGAACATTTTTTCTATTTTGTGATTTATTACGCACTTTTTGACCAAAGGACTTAAGGGTACAAGTTTTCAGCTGATCTGAAGTTTTTTGGACCCTATCTTTGGGTGACCCATTCCACCAAATTAATTTTTTCTCGCATTATTTTATCATTTACCCAGACTTAGAGATGTAAATTTCAAACTGATCAGGGAAAATTAGTATTTTGGCCCATATCCTGGCCCTCAAGCACCATTTATCCTACCACCAAAGTGTTTGGTCCCCTTAGTCTTCACAACGATTGTTAAAAATTTCAAACCAATGGGGAAAAAATGACCCATTTTCTGGCCCTCTATATAGGAGATCAACCCCCCCCCCACCGAAAAAAAATCGGCATTTCTTTAGGTCTCACTAAGGGGAGTCAAATCTTATTTTTAATTTTTGTTTTCCTTTAGGTTTCCGAATGTCCCAAAACAAAATCCTCAAAAACCCATTTATTGGAGCTTTCAACTATCATGAATAAAATTGCTATCTTGAGTTTTGACTGGAATTTTGTCTTGGTGCGCTATGAGAGAAGAGGAACAAAAAGGGTGCAAGAGTAGGAATGGTCTGGTCAGTTTTCTATTTTAATGAGGGTAATAGAAATTTCAATTTCCAAAGAAATGAGCCCCCTTCTAAGTTTCTACAACCGCTCTTCCATATGATGTGGCCAGTAAGAAAAAAAAAAAAAGTCCATGGGCGGCACATTTCTCTTTCGCTAGATGCTAGAGTGCTGTCTCCGACTGTATTAAATAAAAAAAAAAAAACAAGTTTTTTTTTAACTGAAAGTAAGGAGCAATATTAAAACTTAAAACGAACAGAAATTACTCCGTATATAAAAGGAGCTGTTCCCTCCTCAAACCCCCGCTCTTTACGCTTAAGTTTGACTCTTTCTCTCAACTCAACTTTTAAAACAATAAAAAAATTTAGCCTAAAGACCGGGGCGTTGAGGAGGGATCAGCCCCTTTCATATACGGAGTAATTTCTTTTCGGTTTAAGTTTTAATGTCGCTCCTTACTTTCAGTTAAAAAACTTGTTTTTTTTAATTTAATTTCAGAACGTTTTTGAATTAATGCATGTTTTGATTTTAGCTCTCCGCATATGAATAATTAAAACGAAATTTGCATATAAATTTATTTTTTTGGCTAAATGGCTTTCTCATAGTTTTGATCGGACGATTTCGAGGAAAAAGGAGCGGGGGAGTAAGCCTAGTTACCCTCCAATTTTTCGGTTACTTAAAAAGGCAACTAGAACTTTTAATTTTACGCACGTTTTTATTAGTAAAAATATACATGACTGACGAATTAACGTGCGTAACAAATTTCTAAATTTGTATGTTTTTATTATGTATATGAGGGGGTTCACCCCCTCGTCAATACCTTGCTCTTTGCCCTAAAGCTTAAATTTTGTCCTAATTCCTTAAGGATGACCCCTGAATCACAAAGGCCGAAGAATGAATAGTTGAAATTAATAAAATTACTTTAGCGTAAAGAGCAGGGTATTAGGAGGAAGTGAATCCCTCATATACGTAATAATTTCTGTTCGTTTTTAGTTTTAATAATGCTCCTTACTTTCAGTTGAAGAAACTTTTTCATATTTATGTTTTCATTGCTCTTTAAAAAAAGGCTAAGAAATCCGGCGCCCTCTTCATGGAAATTCTCTCCCTCCATGAAAAATTCCTCCATGGAAAGTTTCCCCTCGCATAACCCCCTCCCCTCAACCCCTCCCCCAGCCAAAAAATCCCCCTGAAGGTGTCTGTACACTTCCCAATAACCATTGACTATGTGTAAACACTGGTCAAAGTTTGTAACTTGCAGCCCCTCCCACGGGGACTGCGGGGGAGTAAATCGTCCCCAAAGACATAGTTTTTATGTTTTTTGACTATACTGAAAAACAGCTATCTCAGAATTACGCCTCCCAGGCGCTTCCCAGAGCGTGGGAGGGGGCCTTGGTGCCCTCTAATTTTTTGGTCTCTTAAAAAGGGCACTAGAACTTTTAATTTTTGTTAGAATGAGCCCTCTCGCGACATTCTAGGACCACTGGGTCGATACGATCACCCCTGGGGGAAAAACAAACAAAAAACAAATAAACACGCATCCGTGATCTGTCTTGTGGCAAAAAAATACAAAATTCCACATTTTTGTAGATAGGATCTTGAAACTTCTACTCTAGGGTTCTCGGATATGCTGAATCTGATGGTGTTATTTTTATTAAGATTCTATGACTTTTAAGGGGGTGTTTCCCCCAAGTTTCTAATCTAAGGCAAATTTTCTCAGGGTCTTAACTTTTGATGGGTAAAACCAAACTTGATGACACTTATATATTTAAAATCAGCAGTAACATGCAACTCTTTTGATGTAAATATTGGTATCAAAATTCCATTTTTTAGTGTTTCGGTTACTATTGAGCCGGGTTACTCCTTACTACAGTTTGTTACCACGAACTGTTTGAAATTTTACTTTGTTTACCGTAATCATTTTGAACCAGAGATAAATTTAGTTACGTATCTTGCACCTGGTATTCTTCTCTCTGTGAAAAAGGTTAATTTCGGATTGAAGTAACGATACACCAATCTGTCTTGTTCCTAACAATTATTTTATCCCCCACTTTTGCTATTTTGTCCATAACTTGTGTTTTTGTTTATTTGTGTTTTTTTTTTCTTTCCTGCTGTACTCCACGTTTTCTCTTTTGTGATTGGGCAAGAAATAAATTTTTTCCCAGTTAAGGTTCTGCAGATAATTGAAAACCGGCTTCTTTGCACAAGGGATCAAAGAATGGATTGCCCGACCATAACTTTCAAGGTTCTCAGATTTTCTTTATTTTTTCTCTCAAATCCCTTAAAGCTATGGAAATCATTTAATTTCTAAATAAAAAAAATATAAATCTCTAGTTTTTAAAGGAATCTTTTTTTCCACTGAATTTTTTCTCGAAAAAGTAGCCATTCCAAATCTCTGAAAAATATCAACGAATACTATCAAGTAAGAATATCTGAGATTATTAGAGAAGCAGGATCTTAGTGTTCAGTCATGATCACAAGGCTGGGTATGGATTGGCAAAAACATAATAATATAAATGATAAAATTTACAAAACAATTCCTGGTCTATTTTTAAAGTTTGTTCCATAAATTATACCACACAAATCTTTTTTTCTTCTTCGTATTAGAACATGAATTAATACAATAGACAAGAGAAGTTCCATTCAAAGTTCATTTGAGCTGGAAAGTTCCACACGTGAATAGAAATTATCATTCATTTTGGCTAATTTTCAAGCACTATTCAAGTAGCCTATTAAAAGCAGTTTCAAAAAGACAACTTTTAGGACTATTCGAAACTTTTCCTCTCCAGAGTTTAAAGCTTTCTTAATAACAAAACTTGAAATTGGAAATATTTCCACGAGCACTGATATTCACATCTTTTTGAAAGACTACAAATGGGAAAGATCTCGGTGAGCTATCAACATTGTACTAAGAATAATTTAAAATGAAAAAAAAACTTCACTCTCAGGGGAAGTGACAGTACGGTGTCAGCTCCAGAAGATTTATGTGGGGAGCTTAACATTTAACATCAATGAATGACTCCACTTCTGAGAATGATTAAATAAAAATATTTTGTTTCAAATGACGGTAATGAGCGATATCTAAACTTAAAAAAATAGTATAATAATCCTATATTATAAGCTGCTGTTCCCCCAATTTTCGAATTTGAAGTTCGAGTTGTGCTATGCATCGGTGCAACAAATGTAGCATATTGGCAATTTTACTTACCGATATTTTATACCGGATAATTTTACTTACCGATTGCCTTTCAGAAACCTGCTCGACCTTTGTCCCAGGGCTAGAATCAGAGTGGACAAGAGTCTGTCTATAATTTCGCGTTGAAAAGTTTGCTTTTTTCCTTGGTTTTCGCCTGTGAATTATTTCTGTAAGCCAATCATGTAATTGCTTAACGAAATTAAATAAAAAAAAAATTTTAACTGAAAGTAAGGAGCGATATTAAGACTTAAAACGAAAAGAAATTACTCTGTATATAAAAGGGGCTGTTCCGTCCTCAATGCCCCGCTCTTTACGCTAAAGTTTGACTCTTTCTCTCCGCTCTACTTTTTTAAAACAGTAAAAAACTTTAGAGTAAAGAGCGGGGTGTTGAGGAGGGAACAGTCCCTTTTATATACGGAGTAATTTCTGTTCATTTTAAGTTTTAATATCTGTCCTTTCAACTTTTTTTTTTAACTTTCCGTTAAAAAAACTTCTTTTTATTTAATCTCTGAACGTTTTTAAATTAAGGCATGTTTTGATTTTGGCTCTCCGCACATGAATAATTAAAACGAAATTTGCATACTAATTTATTTTTATGGCTAAATGGTGTTCTCATAGTTTTGATCGGACGGTTTTGAGAAAAAAGGAGCGGGGGAGTAGGCATAGTTACCCTCCAATATTTTGGTTATTTAAAAAAGCAACTAGAACTTTTAATTTTTTACGAACGTTTTTATTAGAAAAATATACGTAACTTACGAATTAGCTTACGTAACGAACTTCTATATTCGTATGTTTTTATTACGTATATGAGGGGGTTCACCACCTCGTCAATACCTCGCTCTTTACACTAAAACTTAAATTTTGTCCCAATTCCTTAAGAATGACCCCTGAATCACAAAGGCCGTAGAATAAATAGTTGAAATTAATAAAGTTACTTTATCGTAAAGATCGAGGTATTAGGAGGAGGTGAACCCCTCATATGCGTAATAATTTCTGTTCGATTTAAGTTTTAATGCTGCTCCTTACTTTCAGTTGAAAAAACTTTTTCATATTTATTTTTTCATTGTTCTTTAAAAAAAAAAAAGGCAAAAAATCCTGCGCACTCTTCATGGAAATTTTCTTCCCCCATGATAAATTCATCCATGGAAAGGTCCCCCCGCATAACCCCCTCCCCTCAACCCCACCCCGACCAAACAAATCCCCATGAAAGCGTCTGTACACTTCCCAATAACCATTACTTTGTGTAAACACTGGTCAAAGTTCGTAACTTGCAGCCCCAACCACGGGGACTGTGGAGGAGTAAGTCGTCCCTAAAGAGATAGTTATCTCAGAATTTTGATCCGGTGATTTTGGGGAAAATGAGCGTGGGAGGGGGCCTAGGTGCCCTCCAATTTTTTTGGTTACTTAAAAACGGCACTAGAACTTTTAATTTCCATTATAATGAGCCCTCACACGACATTCTAGGACCAATGGGTCGACACGATCGCCCCTGGGGAAAAAACACAAAAAAAACAAAAAAAAACAAACAAATAAACACGCATCCGTGATCTGTCTTGTTGCAAAAGATACAAAATTCCACATTTTTGTAGATAGATTCTTGAAACTTCAACTGTAGGTTTCTCTGATACGCTGAATCTGATGGTGTGATTTTCGTTAAGACTCTATGACTTTTAGGGTTGTTTCCCCCTATTTTCTAAAATAGAGCAAATTTTCTCAGGCTTGTAACTTTTGATGGGTAAATCTAAACGTAACAAAACGTATGTATTTAAAATAAGCATCAAAATGCAATTCTTTTGATGTAACTATTGTTATAAAAATTCCGTATTTTAGAGTTTCGGTTACTATTGAGCCGGGTCGCTCCTTACTACAGTTCGTTACCACGAACTGTTTGACACTAATTCTGGAAATTAAAATAACACAACTTGTCTAAAACCTGATTGGTTCTTCAGTGCCTGGGTGAAATTTTAAGCTTAAACTAATATAAAGAAGAAAAGCTAAACTCCATCTGATTGGCTCTCCTGTGTAAACGTTTTATTCAAGTGAAGGTAAAGAGCAACATTAAAACATAAGCCAAATATTGATACTATTATATATATTAGGGAATCTGTTATACCCTCAACTCCTCTCGCCCATCTTTGCATTTAAAAATTTTACTATTGCTTTAAATATATGTAACAAAAATAGCAGAGTGGCTTTTTTTATCGATTGCCTTCTAGAAATTTTCTTGACTTTGGCCTTAGGACTTGAATTAATGTGGATAAGAGATAACAAATATGCCATAACTTGTGCTTCTGTTTCATTGGTTTGTGCACATGGTATATTCCCGTAAGCCAATCAAACTATTCCCTATGGACATACAATTTGTGCAAAAAGAAAATCATGTCTTTTAAAAACATGATTGTTTCTCCTGTGTCAAATTTTGAGCCATAATCAAACAGTTCACGGTAACGAACTGTAGGAAGGAGCGACCCGGCTCAATAGTAACCAAAACTCTAAAAAATGGAATTTTGATACCAATAGTTACACCAATAGAATCGCATTTTAATGCTGATTTTAAATATTTAAGTTTCATCAAGATCAGTTATACCCATCAAAAGTTACGAGCCTAAAATTTGCCTCATTTTCGAAAATAGGGAGAAACACCCCCTAAAAGTCATACAATCTAAACGACCGATTCATCTCAAATCATCATCAAATCATCAAATCACACCGTTAGATTCAGCGTATCAGAGAACCCTGCTGTAGATGTTCCAAGCTCCTATATACAAAAATGTGGAATTCCGCATTTTTTGCCAGAAGACAGATCACGGATGCGTGTTTTTTTGTTTTTTTTCCAGGGGTAATCGTATCGACTGAGTGGTCCTAGAATGTCGCGAGAGGGCTCATTCTAACAGAAATTAAAAGTTCTAGTGCCCTTTTGAAGTGACCAAAAAACTAGAGGGCACCTAGGCCCCCTTCCACGCTAATTTTTTCCTAAAAGGCACCGGATCAAAATTCTGAGATAGCCATTTTATTCACCATAGTCGAAAAACCTAAGAACTATGTCTTTAAGGATTCTAACGTAAATTAAAAGGGCTCATTCTAACGGAAATTAAAAGTTCTAGTGCCCTTTTTAAGTGACCAAAAAAAATTGGAGGGCACCTAGGCCCCCTCCCAAGCTCATGTTTTTCCTAAAAGTCACCGGATCAAAATTCTGAGATAGCCATTTTATTCATCATAGTCGAAAAACCTAATAACTATGTCTTTAAGGACGACTTACTCCCCCACAATCCCCGTGGGAGGGGCTGCAAGTTACAAACTTTGACCTGTGTTTACATATTGTAATGGTTACTGGGAAATGTACAGACGTTTTCAGGGGGATTTTTTTGGTTTTGGGGGAGAGTTGAGAGGGTGGTTACGTGGGGGGATATTTCCATGGAGAAACTTCTCATGCGGAAAGAGAATTTCAATAAAGGGGGCGCAGGATTTTCTAGCATTATTTGAAAAAACAATGAAACAATAAATATGAAAAGTTTTTTCTACTGAAAGTAAGGAGCAGCATTAAACTTAAAACGAACAAAAATTATTACGCATATGAGGGGCTTACCTCCTCGTTATACCTCATTCTTTATGCTAAAGTATATTTAGTAATTTCAAATATTTATTCTACGACCTTTGTAATTCAGAGGTCATTCTTAAAGAATTGGGACAAAATTTAAGCTTTAGTGTAAAGATCGAGGTATCGACGAGGGTTGAACCCCCCTCATATACGCAAAAAAAACATACGAATATAGAAGTTCGTTACGTAAGTTAGTTCGTAAGCTATATATATTTTTTTAACAATGAAAACATTTGTAAAAAAATTAAAAGTTCTAGTTGCTTTTTTAAGTAATCAAAAATTGGAGGGCAACTAGGCCTCCTCCCTCACTCCTTTTTTCTCAATATCTTCCGATTAATTGCAATTACTTAATATGCAAATTTCGTTTTAATTATTTATTAGCGGAGAGCCAAGATCAAAACATGGATATGTTCAAAAACGTCCAGAAATTAATTAAACAAGCGAACAGAAATTACTCCGTATATGAAGAGGGCTTTTCCTCCTCAACGCCCCGCTCTTTACGCTAAAGTTTCTTACTGTTTTAAAAATAGAGTTAAGAGAAAGAGTCAAACTTTAGCGTAAAGAGCGAGGCATTGAGGAGGAAAATCCCCTTTCATATACGGAGTAATTTCTGTTTGTTTTAAATTTTAATGCTGCTCCTCATTTTCATTTAAAAGAACTTGTTTTTTTTTATTTAATCTAGTAGAAAGAGCGAAAAGTTACATTCGACTGTATTGGTTCTCCCATGTGAAATTTTAAGCCAGAAGATGAACAAACAGTTTTTGAGCCGATATATATATATATATATATATATATATATATATATATATATATATATATATATATATATATATATATATATATATATATATATATATATATATATTTTAAGTAGTCCCTCTGTTTCTCTATGATAAAATACATTAATTTCGAACCTCAGATGCTAAACATCTTATACTGACATTTTTTCTAAGAAAAAACTCAGATGAAACTTTCTCTTTCCTTGAAGATTGTGAGATTGAAAGGCCATTGGATTCAAAGGCACGTTCAAAACTGAAAGTCAATTCCACTGGAAAATCAAACAGTTCGTGATAACGAACTGTAAGGAGCTACTCAGCTAAAGAGTCAATAGTTAACAAAACTGTAAAAAGCGAAAAATATTTCTTGATTTTGGAAAAAGGAGGGAAGCACACCTATAAAGTCAACGAATCTTAATGAAAATTGCATCATCAAATACTCTGTATAAAAAATCCTATTGTAGAGGTGAGGTTTCAAGCTCCTATCTGCAAAAACGTGGAATTTTCTATTTTTTGCCAGAATAAAGATCACGGATGCGTGTTTTTTTCAAGGGGTGATTGCATTGAACCAATGGTCCTAGAATATCGAGAGATGGTTCATTTGAATGGAGATTGATAGCTATAATGCCCTTTTTAAGTAATCAAAATGATTTGTGGGCAACCAGCCCCTCCAACACCCCTTCCCCCCAAAGTCTTCCGATAAAAATTTGGAGATAGTGATTTTACTATGGATAGTCGAAAAATCCAATA
Source organism: Artemia franciscana (assembly GCF_032884065.1). Lineage (NCBI taxonomy): Eukaryota > Metazoa > Arthropoda > Branchiopoda > Anostraca > Artemiidae > Artemia > Artemia franciscana. The sequence continues at coordinate 6,940,802 of NC_088877.1, forward strand.
GTTATGTCATCGGCTCAAGCAAGATCCCCCTTAAGTCCCTTGGAAGCGGGCTGTAATCTATCTAAGTTGTTCATTATTTACGTTTAATATTTATTATTGGGAAGCATACACATATTTTTCAGAGGGGATCTTTGCCTGTTTTTTACGACGAGTTTTTCGCCGGGAGGGTGTTTCCAGGGATGAACTTCCCAGGCAAAGTTCTACTCTGGGGGAATTTGCCGAATTTCCTATATGGTATTCTTTTTATTTACCTTACTTTTTCTTTTCCAACTCAATTTTTTATGTGCAGATGTTTTGTGGAAAATTTCAGCTTGGTTGGAATAGTTTGGAGGATTTCTCGGCGTAGGAGGGGGGAGAGTCCATGGGAAAACTCTCTATAGGAGAATTCCCCGTAGGAGAAATTGTCAACGGGAAAATTTTCCACGGGAGCAACTTTCAACTGGGGAGGGGGTTCCGGGGAAAATTTCCTACAGAGGGGGGGGGATTTCCGGTAAGATTGGAAAAGTGATCAGAGATAAAATTCTTTTTCAAATACAAGTTCAAAAGCTAAAGAGAATTTTTAGGCGAAATCGTTTGCAAGAAGTTTTCCGGTGGGAATCTTCGGCAAGGACGGAATTTCCTAGGGGAGGAGGATTTTATGCGTGAGGAACTTTCAATGGAGAAATTTTCCGTGGACGGAGGAGATTTTCCATGGAGGAGGAGCCGGAATTCCCGGTGTTATTTGAAAAATTATTAAAATTTAAATTAAAAAACGACATTTTTTTCCATTGAAAATAAGGGACAGCATGAAAACTTCAGAGGAACAAAAATTATTCCATACATGAGAGCGTTAAAGTTTCCTTTTCGTCCCAATTCTTTGAAAATGACTCTTGAAACACAAGGGCCGTCTCATTAGAATAAGAAGCTTTCTCAAAGCACTAAAAAACTTGTTATAAAAACTTAGTCTTAAAGTATAAAGAGCGAGGTATTTAGGAGGAGGCAACCCCTCTCATATACTGAGTAGTTTCTATTCGTTTTAATTTTCATTGTTACTCCTTACTTTCAGTTGAAAAAAAAAATTGTTTAGTTTTTATAATTTATGTATCGTTCAGAGCCAACGCTCTGAACAGATCAACGCATTGTTGGTCTGTAAGCAATGACCAACATTTATAACTTAGAGCCCTTGCCCCAAGTACTCTGGGGGTTATGCCACCCCAGAGTCATAGTTATTGACCTTTAGGCCATTTTGAACAAAACGGCTATTTCAAAATTCTAATTGGATGCGTTTTGGGTGGGGGATCTCTTTTTCTTTTAAAAAAGAATGGCTTGTGGAATCAAATTGAAGCTTCCAAGCAGAGTTGAGACCAAGTGGACCTCTTATGTTGACTCGGAGAGGGGGGTGGGAGACAAGCATCATGGGCACTGCGTATCAAGATCATCGGAGTGACCGTCACCTCTAGTTTTGGGGGAAGAGAAAGGGATTAAACGATTTTTGACTTTGATGAACAAAAACATTTGTTCTCTATAAGCTCCTGTGGGACTTAGAATTTATGCACAGTTAAGTAGTAAGGTAAACCAAAACAGAATATCTGTTTGTGGGCGATCAAAATAGTGTAACTGAATATCTCAGGTAACCCTTGTGCTATCAAGTAGAAAACTTAATCGAACTTTGAAGGGCAATTTTGAATTGGATAAGGGGACAAAATTAAATCAAAAGACACCATATGTATCAGGTCATCAAAATAGATCACCATTGGAATGACTAAGGGATGAAATTTGAACTTATAGGTACTATTCGGTAAAGGAGGGGGCACGGCAATTTCAAATTTTATGTGTTGGAGGAGGGAGAAGGGATTAAATAATTTGCGTCTCTAATCCACCAACATATTTTTTCACTTCAAGCTCCTATTGGACTTGTTTAACCTAAGCACTGTTAAGCAGCAAGCAAAATGAAAAGAAGCACGACATGTAATCTTTTTATGAACGGCTTGGTATATAGAATAGAAACTTTCAGGAGCTATTGTGGGTCAGACAGACCTCAACTTCTGTTCAACTTCAACAGACTTCAACTTCTGTTCAACTTCTCTTCAACAGAAGGTTTTTTATCTTAAGCAGCAAGCAAAATTAAAAGAAGCACGACATGTAATCTTTTTATGAACGGCTTGGTATATAGAATAGAAACTTTCAGGAGCTATTGTGGGTCAGACAGACCTCAACTTCTGTTCAACTTCAACAGACTTCAACTTCTGTTCAACTTCTCTTCAACAGAAGGTTTTTTATCTTAAGCAGCAAACAAAATTAAAAGAAGCGCCATGTTGGCAGATTACAAAAATTGCGTACATGCAATCATTTATCAACGGCTTGGTATATACGACATTGAATGAACGGCTTTCAGGGGGTATTGTGGGTCAGACGGACCTCAACTTCTTACTTTGGGGATGTGGGCAGTGTTGAATTTCTTTACATTGAAGACAGTATACGTATCCAGGCTATTAAATATAGCATAAACATGCAGTATCAGGAGAATGGCTTCCCAGATGCAGTTCGCAGTTTTAGGTAGTGTGTTTAAGAGGGGGAGAGACTTAAAATTTTGTGTTAGGATGGGAGCGACACGGGGCTTTATGTTTTGGTTCTCGGATCAGCTTCAAAATTACATCCATTGTAATTTTGAAACAAATTTGAAACTAATTTTGTGCCGCCTTCAATTTGACCAAGAGGCTGAAAGGCTTTATTTGTCCCTGAAAGACATGTAACCTACAGGGCATGCAGATTGAGCAAGTTAGACTTGAACGAAATTAAAAACATTGTGCAGATTATTTGTATCTGTGTGTGACATCTGAAACTGAGCCAACAATCTTGTTGGCTCAGACATGTTGACATGATTTGACATGCTGATACAAAAAAGGGAATCTCAAAACCAAGAATGAAAACATCGGAGAAAAAACCTGTCTATAAACCTATCTGTTCCGTCGATTCATGACGCCCAAAATAAGCCCGAATTTATTTGATCCCTAATCGGTTAACAACTTACTCAGCATGTATAGGCCTACTGGGAAATATACAAAACTAAGAAGAAAACAGAATAGTTTAGCTCTCAGTAGTCTTCTAGTAGCTATGAAATCAGTAAATTTTACGACACTGTTTCAACTCTCTGAAAAATTAAACAAAGCTTAGTTTTCAGTAAAACACTAGTTCTTAAGAATTCTACAAAAATAGGGAAATATGACGAGCAACTTTGTTTGAAACAGTGTTTGAAAAATATGTTACATAAGCCGCAAAACAGTAACTTTTGCTCGTTTTAAATTTCGACTTCGTTCTTTATTTCAATCAGACAAAAACGACTTATTTTATTATTAATAAAAGTATTTCAAACTATAATAATAAAAGTATTGAAAACTGAAAACTATTATAAGTATTTATGGTTGTGCTGTAGATTATAGTGCTACATATGATGGTGATTACGTCTCCCTAAAGCCCATTCTCTAAACGTAAAAATTTAACTTCGTTTTCTTAATATTTTACGAACAAATTTTCTAACACAAGAACACAATGGGACACAATAAATGTTACATATAGTATATAATATGTCCCATATATAATAATATGTGGGACATAATATTTTAATTACAGTTCAGGGTTTAGCAACATCACTTTCAGATCAATTTTTCTAAAGGCAAACAGCCAAAAATACTTAAGATTTACCATCTGGCTACATGTATTTTACACTAAAATGGTTTCAGTATAATTACTAGTTAAACTTCAGCGCAAAAAAACATAGAGCTGAGGGTGAGACATCCTACATTAGCTTTAATGTCGCTCTTTACTAACATTTGGAAAGGGTTTGTTTGTAAATTCAGTTAAAATAAGAAACTGTCTTGAAATATACTATACAATTCTGACAACTTTGTAATAAATAGATTACCTCTCAATTGTGCTTTTCGATATGAACAAGAAATTGCATTTTCCAAACAATAAAAGGACCATGTTACAATGACCCTACATCTTCGCAGTGAATGTTCAAGAAAAGTATATTATAATTTTGTAAAAAAGAAAAAGTTTCCTCGGCTTTTGCAATTATGCGTTAAATTAGCAAATCAAAACTGAAATTTCATTCATAATTAGACGTGCTCAAAAAAGATTGGGAAAAACGAAACTTGACTTATTTTCCTGATTGCATTGGACCAAAATCACGGTAAAAATAATCGAAGGGGAGGGAACATTTTCAGATGCAACGCTCTAGCGGTGCCTATGGTAAAAAACCATAAAACATCAGTCTATTCTTATTATTTTACATTTTATTTTCCCCAAAGCTACCTCATATGGAAGGAGTCGCCATATAAACTTCGGAGGGGGCTCATTCGATTAGAAATTAAAATTACAGTGCTCTTAATCAATTCAGTTGAAATTTTGAGAAAGATACCGAACACAGTCGAAACACACTATGTGCATTCTTATTGTCAAAATGTTATATCAGTAATATCTACGGAATGGTCGGGGGTGTTAAGTTAGAGCTTTCAGGGTATACTGAGGGAGATTTTGATGAGTGATCAAAGGGCAGAAAACCCCCTTGCCATTTTCTATGTCCCCTCCCTCAATACTGATCAAAATTTTGAAAACCACATGTTGTTCAAAATAATCAAAAGAAATGATAACTATGTTCGGGGGACACAATATCCCCAGAGCCCCAGGGCAAGGATTGTATATTTGACCATTGTTTACGTACTAGACTCTTGTTCAAAATAGTCTAGGGGTCAAATAAATATGCCTTCGGGGACAACATAACCCCCTACAGGCCCTGATTCAAGGGTTGTAAGCTATGCACGGTTTCCATTACTTATATATAAGGTTGGTTACTCGGAAAAGGGAGGAAGTTTGATCCTGAGTCTCTAAAAAGGCTTAGTATACGAAGGTAAGACTTTCAGATGATGTTGAGAGGGATCTCACACAAAAAAAGAAACAAATATACGCAAGGTGGTTTTCAAATGGGGGATGTCAAAGAGTAATCAGAGGGCAACTAGTTCCTTCTTCTTGTCGCTTTAGATGCCCTCCTTAACGCTGTTAGAATTTTTTAAAAGCTATTTTGTTAAAAAATAGTCAAAAGATCTAACAATTACGCCTCTGGGGATGCCATGCCCTCCACCGCCAAGGGGACAAAGAACATAAATTATTAAATTTGTCCACTTTTTACACGCATGATTTATCATTGGGAAAGGGAAGAATGTTTGATTCAGGGTATATCGAAACAGGCAAAGGATATTATGTCGAAATTTTGCGAAATGTTGAGTAGTATGTTGAGCTAAATCAAAAAAAAATATGTGCATCAAAGTTATCAAAAAGGAATTTCTGCAATATGTTAGGAATAGGAAAGGATATTAACCCCAAACTTTCAGGGCAACTACTAAAGCAACTACTACCGTGAATGGAACCGCGACTGCAGCAATAAGTACTTGCGACTCTGACTAAGATGACTTACACCGACGACTAGTTGCAACTGCGACTGGCACGTACGCAGGGGGGGCCTTCGGGATCAGCCCCACCCCCGAAATTTTGTGGAATGTTTAATTTCCCCATAGTTTCTTGGAATTTCAGGCAAAAGTATGAAATTTATTAAGAATCTAGATACATATGTGAAGCCTTTCTTTTGGGATTTTACAGCATGCAATTATCCGGTCCAATCACTGCCCAAATATAAACCCATTTTCTGTCTAACTTTTTACCCTCTTTAAAGTAATTAGCAATTGTACTGTAATTTTTTTTTTTGTAAAGAGAGTTTGCTTTCCACAGCAAAATAGAATCATCCTTTATATAAGGGCGTTTATCCCCCTTTTCAGGATAAAGCACAGCTTTTAATGGATCAATTTTGGAAACTATAATTTTTTCATTAAAATCAACGTTTTCGCAATAGAAGAACTACCCCCCACAGCACCCATATTGCACTGTTAACCCTAAAATCTCCCTTTCAGTGGGATATACAAGATTAATCACTAGTTCTAAATCGCTATGAACATAACCTGAGCCTAAAACGTACTTTTGAGGCTTCAGTCTTCTTCCCCCATCCGCAACAATACTACAGATTAAAGTTAATCTGTATTTTCCGATATACATGCTTTTTGCATTTATTTAGTTACGAAATAAAAAAAAAAGTGCTACTTTATTTCTGCTGTTTCGAAGGTTTTGGGATTCCCCCCGAAAAAAATCCTACGTACGTGCCTGAACTGCGTGCTTTTTGCATTTATTTAGTTACGAAATAAAACAAAGTACTACTTTATTTCTCCTGTTTCGAAGGTTTTGGGATCCCCCCCGAAAAAAAATCCTGCGTACGTGCCTGAACTGCGAATACAACTATTTGTTACTACGACTACTTGTAACTGCGACTGCTCACGACTATAACTCCAGCTGCTTGCGACTGTGACTACTTTCAGGAAACTTTGAGAGTAATATTGAACAAAATCAAAACATGTTTCGTGTAAAAAAAAGCACACAAAATTTCTGACTAGATTTGGAATTTTTTGAGGGGGATATTGAACAAAATCAAAGCATGTCATGTGCATGCTTGATATAAAAAATTTCAAAAAAAAACTTATTTGTACTTTCAACATCTTAAGAATTTGCTAGTCTTAAAAAAATCTAAACTTACTTTGAGTGTTTTCAAAGCAAAAGTCATAAAAATGTTTTCAGGACATTTACAAAAAAAACGTTCAGAACTTGTATTCTCACGGACAATTAATAAATTTTAAAGATAAATTTCTCAAAGATGACTTTCCCTTTAGATAAATCAGAGAAAAAATCTTTTAAACCTATGACCGAATGTGATTGCTCCATTTTTAACACTAGAAGCTTATTTTTAAAGCGGCTTAGGGGAAATGGGAGCTTGTTATTTACTTGTCTTCTTCTAAATCTAAGATTGCAAAATCAGCAAATTGAACCGGAATAAGTGCTAGCGTGAATGCCATGTCTCAGCTGTGTCCCTCGCATATTACCTTTAAGAAAAAGCTTCGGAGATTTCCTGGAAATTGGACTTCTTAAGATGAAGAAAAACGTCTATGTCGATGGTAAAATCTTGTGGAAATAAAACAGATGCCCTGCTTTCTAGACTCAAAGAAATATAAACTGTCCAACTAGAAGTAAATAAAATTAAAAAAAAAAAATCAAAGATGAAAAACGCAGCTTAGGAGTTTTGGTAACAGGCGTTATGGAAGCTCTATTTAAGCATTAATTTATTAATTTTTTCCACGAAGCAAGTTTTTCAAAGAAAAGTAAAAAGCTCCATTAAGCGAAAAATAAGCAGACATAAAGTCAGTGGAAGGAAAAAAAAAATGAATGACCGTGGATTGCCAGTTTAATTGACATATGCTGATACTTATTCCTTAAAGTTTTGAAATTTTTCATTTATGAAAGTAAAAAAATTAAAGAGATTTCAAAACGTGTTTTGTTTTCAGTAAAGCGCAAATTATTTTCTGCTCTTGAGAAGGCATGTGGGGTTATAAGTCGTACTAATGTTAATTTTTACTCGCTTTGAGTTTGACTCGGCCATTTGTTGTAAATTTTTTTTCGTTTTGAATTTCGATTATTTATTGATAATGATTTGTGGTATTTTTACGCTTGAAAAGTTATTTGACCTTATTTCCACTCATTTTCGCTTAATGGAGCTCTTTACTTTTCTTTGAAAAACTTGTTTTGTGGAAAAAGTTTTTTTATATTAATTTCTGTTCGTTTTTACTAACATATTTTTTTTTCTGGAAATATTAATATTTTATAGCTTTTTAGTTTTTTCTATAAGAATTCATAGTTTGGGTTGCTATTTGTATGTTTGAGAGACTTTTTCAACAATTTTAATCCTGACACAAGCAGTATCTCTTAATTTAATTTTATAGCTCCTGAGGTTGACCTGAAAAACAAACAATATCATTCCCAAAAGATTACATCTATGCTCTTTGCAAACCTGGATACACTTACACTCTTTTTATTTATTTAAATTGTAGGAGCAGAAAGAGTAACAGCATTAGCCCCAAAAGTTGTAACTTAATACTCACAGTCGTTCTCGATATATCGCTGAGGTGTCTTCTTGGCAACCGTAACCATAATACATTTTGCTTTAGGTTAAAGCAACATTTAGTTTTAAAGCGTAATGGGCCAATTGCACGATTGTGGGGGGTTGGCATACCCAATATTCCTAAAGACATAGTTGCTAGAGCGTTCTACTATGCTTAGCAAAATGGCTGTCCCAAAATTTTGAATGGATGCATTTGAAAAATGAATAAGCTTGAGAGAAGGGCTGCTTGGCTTCCAATATATTTTTACTCTTAAAAAGGGACCAGAAGTTTGAATCAAATTAGCTCCTTTAAAAATTACAATAATATTTCTAGCTATTATAGAGTGGTGCAGCCTATGATATTGCTTTTATGGCCTTTTGAAAACCTGCATGCAAATAGTTTTTTCTTCCAATTAAAACTTCTCCTAAGCTTTCCCTAAAAGCTCTACCTTAATAATCTTAGTGTCATTAGTTACAGTAACTGTAGTGGTAGTATTAAATGTATACACACAGTACCTTCTGGCTATTTCAAAATCCCCCAAAACTTACCCTTAAAGGTGTAACTTAATAATACAATTTGTTCTTCAGATATTTCTGTACCACCATTTTGAAAGTCCACATGTTTATAGTTTGTTTCTTATTTAGTTGAACATTCACCTAGATATTTCTTAAAGCTTCACCTTAATACCCTTAGTTTGCACTTCAGCAATAGCTGTAGCAGCATTAGTGTCAGTAAGGGCATAGCATCTTTGGTTTCTTCAACATCCCCTTCAACAAACGCTGAAAGTTTTAGCTTGATACCACCAACCGTTCTTGAAGCATTTCTGATCCGTCCGCTTGACAACCTGTGTGGACATAGTGTGCTTCGATTTAGTTCCATTTAGTTACTATACACCCCAAAATTTTCACCTTAATATTCTTATCTTTAATAGCAGTAGAAGTAGCATGAGCACTTAGAATTAATTATAGTAGCCTATGATTTAGTGGCAGCAGTAGCAATAGAAGCAGTAATACTACTGACAGTAGCAGTAGTATGACAAGAAACAGTAGCATTAGGATGCAAATATTATCCTTTGGTTAGTTCAACATGCCTCATAATAAGAGCTGTTACACCCTTTTAGCCGCCTGCATACAGACAGCGTGTTCTATTTGAGTTCACCTCCTTCCTCAAAATTAATTGAAAATTTCACCTTCATGCCCCTAAGCATAGTTGTAATAGTAGTCACAGTGGTAGTGGATACAGGTGGCGTGTTTTGTTGAGTTCACCTCCTTCCTTAAAATTCATTGAAAATTTCACCTTCATACCCCTAGGCATAGTTGTAATTGTAGTCACAGTGGATATTGCTAGTAGTCCTATTAACATATTGCCTTTTGACCAGCAGAACATTCCTTTCATCAAGTCCTAGAGGTTTCAACTTAATAGAATTAGCCGTTGCTGTGACATTGCTGATATGTCCTTTTGATAACCTGTATATTATCATATATTCCTCTCAGTGCTCTTAGCCTAACAAGTAGTATCAATAGAAGTATCAGTAGTAGCAAATGCATCAGTAACCGTAGTATTATCAGTAGTGTGCACATATTGCCTTCCAAAATCAATTCTTGAGATACGCTATTTTGACAATGTGCATGCATACAGCGTCTTTTGATTTAGCTCGAATTTCCCCTCAATGCTGTAAATAGACTGGTGTGGTAGTAGTAGTGGCGGTAGTTGTAGTAGTATTGGTAGCATGCAAATCATTTCCTGAATTTTCCAAATTAATATACTCAGTTATTTTATTCTTACACCCTTTGGACAATCCTTATACACATAGCATGTTTTGATTTAGTTCAAAACGTTCTCTGAAATGCTCTCAAAAAAGCTCTTCATTTTCTTGGAAAGTAAAGTTCAAACATGCATACCTTTCTCAATAACATATACTGTGTGTAAACAATGAACAAATTGCCTAGCTTACAGCCATTGTCCTGAGGACTGTGGAGAGGTTGACATGCCCAAAGACATAATTACTAGACCTATCAAAAAGGCTGGAAAAATTAGAACTCTTAAAATTTCGATCGGATATATTTCTGAGAATGATAGGCTCGGGGGGCTGATTGCCTTCCATTCATTTTTGACTATTAAAAAGAGCACTATAGCTTCGGACTTCCAATCGAATGCGCTCCACCCAATCCAAAGCTTATACGACCACCCGTCCCCGAGCCTTATGTGTCTCAGGGCATAACTTACAACCCTTGCCGATGGACTCGGGGGGATTGTGTCCACCCTGAAAACATTGCAATATGAATTATGGAGCTTTTGTAACAAAATGGCTCTCTCACAACTTCAATTCAATATGTTTTGAGAAAAGGGGATGCCAGGTTCCTTTCCTGTACCCTATTAAAAAAGGTCCTTTCAATTTCCTATCGAATGAGCATTTGTTGAAGTGTCTGCGACAAAAATGGCCATCCCCCATCAGATGCGTTTCGGGAAAATATGAGGTGTGTGTGTGTAGGATGGGGGGCGCCCTCCGATTACTTTGAATCTTAAAGAGGGTATTAGGGAAATCTGATTACCAATCCAATGAACCAATCCTTCTGAAGTTTATACGACCACCCTTTCTATTAAAAACCTTACATTCCCCCAAGGCATAACTTTCAATCCTTTCCCTGAGGGCTGTGTGGGGGTTGTCATCCTCAAAGACGTAATTTCCGGTCCTTCAAAAATTCGATTGGATGTGTTTGGGGAAATGATGGGTGTGGGAGGGGGTTGGTTGCCCTCCAATCACTTTTGACTATTAAAAGGGACATAATCCCCTTCAATTCCAATCGAATGAATCTTTTTCAAAGTTTCTACTACAACAAATGGTCATCTTAAAATTTCTATCACATGAATTTCAGGACAATACGAGGTATGGGGGGAGGGCACTAAAACTCATAATTGCTAGTCCAATGAGCCCCTCCCAAGTTTATACGATCACCCTTTCTATGTAATAATTATATGCCCTCAGAGCATAACCTACAACCCTTGCTCTTAGGGCTGTCGGGAGTTGTAATCCTTAAAGACATAACTTCTGGACCTTTCAACTACATTGAACAAAATGGCTATTTTAAAATTTTATTTGGATGTGTTTGGGGGAATGGTGGGCGTGGGAGGTTGGCTAGCTGCCCTCCAATCACTTTGAACTATTAAAAAGGGCACTAACATTTTCAATTTTCAATTGATTGAGCCCTTTTTGATGTTTTTAAGACGACGCTTTCTAGAAGAACCTTACAAGTTTCTACGACAAGTCCTTCGATACCAAGTGCCCTTGTCTAAGACCAATAAAAAATACATTGTGCCCAAATCACTCTTTACTTCGGCAGCGCTATTGCGCTGTCCCTCCCAGGCAGCAGGTTTTCCCCAAGCACATCCGATCAAAATTCTGAGATATCCATTTTGTTCATAATAGTCCAAAGAGCATTCAACAATGGCTTCAATGTGGATACAACCCTCCAGAGACCAGATACAGAAGTTGTAGTTATGCCTCGGGCGTATAAAGTTCTTATGTAACTTCTCATGGGGGAAGAGATTTTCTAGCATTATTTAAAAAAAAACAGTGAAGAAATAAATATGAAAAGTTTTATCTACTGAAAGTGAGGAAACAGCATTAAAACTTAAAACAAACAGAAATTGTTACGCATATAAGGGGTTTACCTCCTCGTAATACCTCGCTCTTTACGCTAAAGTATTTTTAGTAATTTCAACCGTTTATTCTACGGCCTTTGTGGTTCTGGGGTCATTCTTAAGGACTTGGGACAAAATTTAAGCTTTAGTGTAAAGAGCGAGGTATCGACGAGGGGTGAACCCCCTCATATACGCAATAAAAACATACGAATATAAAAGTTCGTTACGTAAGTTAATTCGTGAGTTACGTATATTTCTTATTAATGAAAACTCGTAAAAAATTAAAGTTACCTTTTTAAGTAATCAAAAAATTGGAGGGCAACTAGGCCTCCTCCCTCGCTCCTTTTTTCTCAAAATCTTCCGATTAAACTAAGAGAAAGCCATTTAGCCAAACAAAAATTTAATACGCAAATTTTGTTTTAGCTATTTGTGCGGAGAGCCAAGATTAAAACATGCATTAATTCAAAAACGTCCAGAAATTAAATAAAAAAAACAAGTTTTTTGAAATGAAAGTAAGGAGCGACATTAAAACTTAAAACGAACAGAAATTACTCCGTATAAGAAAGGGGCTTTTTCTCCTCAACGCCTCGCTCTTTACGCTAAAGTTTTTACTGTTTTAAAAAGTAAAGTTAAGAGAAAGAGTCAAACTTTAGCGTAAAGAGCGGGGTGTTGAGGAGAAAAAGCTCCTTTCATATACGGAGTAATTTCTGTTCGTTTTAAGTTTTAATGTCACTCCCTACTTTCATTTCAAAAACTAGTTTTTTTTTATTTAATTTTCTGTAGAACTGGGGACAAAACAAGTATTTGTTTCGACTGAATATACATTTGTCAAACAGTTCGTGGTAACCAACTGTAGAAAGGAGCAACCCGGCTCAAAAATAACCGAAACACAAAAAAACTAAATTTTCATAACAATAGTTACATCAAAAGAATCGCATTTAAATTCTGATTTTAAATATATAAGTTTCATCTAGTTTAGATTTACCCATCCAAAGTTACAAGTCTAAGAAAATTTGCCTTATTTTAGAAAATAGGAGGAAGCACCCCCTAAAAGTCATAGAGTTTTAACAAAAATTGCACCATCAATTTCAGCGTATCAGAGAACCATACAGTAGAAGTTTCAAGCTCATATCTACAGAAATGTGGAATTTTGTATTTTTCAAACAGGTCGTGGTAACAAACTGTAGTAAGGAGCGACCCGGTTCAATAGTAACCAAAACTCTAAAAAATGAATGGCATTTTAATGCTGATTTTAAATATATAAGTTTAATCAAGTTTAGTCTTACCCATCAAAAGTTACGAGCCTGAGAAAATTTAAGTTATTTTAGAAAATAGGGGGGGGGGAAACACCCCCTAAAAGTCATAGAATCTTAACGAAAATCACACAGATTTTCAGCATATCAGAGAACCCTACTGTAGAAGTTTCAAGCTCCTATCTACAAAAATGTGGAATTTTGTATTTCTTGCAAGCCGGCAGATCACGGATGCGTGTTTTTTTTTTTGTTTTTTTTTTTTTTTCCAGGGGTGATCGTATCGACTCGGTTGTCCTAGAATGTTGCGAGAGGGCTCATTCTAACGGAGATGAAAAGTTCTAGTGCCCCTTTTAAGTGACAAAAAAACCGGAGGACACCTAGGCCCCCTCCCACGCTAATTATTTTCCCAAAGTCAACGGATCAAAATTCTGAGATAGCCATTTTATTCAACGTAGTCGAAAAACCTTATAACTATGTCTTTGGGGACGACTTACTCCCCCACAGTCCCCATGGGAGGGGATAAAAGTTACAAACTTTGACCAGTGCTTACATATAGTAATGGTTATTGGGAAATGTACAGGCGTTTTCAGGAGGATTTTTTGGTTGGGAGGAGGAGTTGAGAAGAGGAGGATATGCTGGGGGAACTTCCTCGTGTCATGGGGGAAGAAAATTTCCATGAAGGGAGCGCAGGATTTACTAGCATTACTTAAAAAAATGAAAAAATGAATATGAAAACGTTTTTTTTTCAGCTGGAAGTAAGGAGCAGCATTAAAACTTGTAACGAACAGAAATTATTACCCATATGAGGGGCTCACCGCCTCCTAATATTTCCCTCTTTATGCTAAAGTATTTTTAGTAAATTCAACTATTTATTCTACGGCTTTTGTGATTCAGGGGTCATTCTTAATGAATTGGGACAAAACTTTAGCTTTAGTGTAAAGAGCGAGGTACTGACGATGGGGCAAACCCCCTCATATATGTAATAAAAACATGAGAACACAAAAGTTCTTTACGTAAGCTAATTTATAAGTAACGTATATCTATTACTAATAAAAAGATTCGTAAAAAATTAAAACTTCTAGTTGCCTTTTTAATTAACCGAAAATCGGAGGGCAACTAGGCTTCCTCTCCCGCTTTTTTTCTCAAAATCATTCGATCAAAATTATGAGAAAGCCATTTAGCCCCCCAAAAAATATGCAAATTTCGTTTTAATTATTCCTCTGCTGAGAGCCTAAATCAAAACATGCGTTGATTCAAAAACGCTCAGAAATTAAATAAAAAAAAAGAAGTTTTTAACTGAAAGTAAGGAGCGACATTAAAACTTAAAACGAACAGAAATTACTTCGTATATGAAAGAAGCTGCTCCCTCATCAACGCCCCGCTCTTTACGCTAAAGTTTTTTGACGTTTTAAAAGAAGAGTTGAGAGAAAGAGTCAAACTTTAGCGTAAAGAGCGGGGCGTTGATGAGGAAGCAGCTCCTTTCATATACGAAGTAATTTCTGTTCGTTTTAAGTTTTAATGTCGCTCCTTACTTTCAGTTAAAAAAACTTGTTTTTTATTTAATTGCCACAAGACAGATCACGGATGCGTGTTTATTTGTTATTTTTCCAGGGGCGATCGTATTGACCCAGTGGTCCTATAATGTTGCGATATTGCTCATTCTAAAGAAAACTAAAAGTTCTAGTGTCCTTTTTAAGTGAACAAAAAATTGGAGGGCACCTAGGCCCCCTCCCACATATTTTTTCCCAAAGTCACCGGGTCAAAATCCTGAGATAGCCATTTTATTCAGCATAGTCGAAAAACCAAATAGCTATGTCTTTGGGGACGACTCACTCCCCCACAGTCCCCGTGGGAGGGGCTGCAAGTGACAAACTTTGACCAATGTTTACATATAGTAATGATTAATGGGAAGTGTACAGACGCTTCCGGAATGCGGGAGGAACTTTCCACGGAGGAATTCGTATTGAGGGAAGAAAATTTCCATGAAAGGGGCTCAGAATTTTTTTTTATATTTTGAAAAAAAAACGAAAAAATAAATATGAAAAAGTTTTTTCAACTGAAAGTAAGGAGCAGCATTAAAACTTGAAACGAACAGAAATTGCATATGAGGGGTTCGCCTCCTCTTAATATCTCGCTCTTTACTCTAAACTATTTTTTTTTAATTTCAACTATTTATTCTTTGGCCTTTGTGATTTAGGGGTCATTCTTGAGGAACTGGGACAACATTTAAGCTTTAGTGTAAAGAGCGAGGTATTGACGAGGGGGTGAACTCCCTAATATGCGTAATAAAAACGTAGGAACATAGAATTTTGTTACGTAAGTTAATTCGTAAGTTACGTATATTTTTACGAATAAAAACGTTCGTAAAAATTAAAAGTTCAAGTTGCCTTTTTAAATAACCCAAAAATTGGAGGGTAACTAGGCCTACTCCCGCGCTCCTTTTTTCTAAAAATCGTCCGATCGAAACTATGAGAAAGCCGTTTAGCAAAAGAAGTAAATTAATATGCAAATTTCGATTTAATTATTCATTTGCAGAGAGCCAAAATCAAAAACAAAATCAGCCAAAATCAAGTTTTTAATTTAAAATAAGGAGCGACATTAAAACTTAAAACGAACAGAAATTACTCCGTATGTGAAAGCGGCTGTTCCCTCCTCAACGCCCCGCTCTTTATTCTAAAGTTTTTTTTACAGTTTTAAAAAGTAGAGTTAGGAGAAAGAGTCAAACTTTAGCTTAAAGAGTGGGACGTTGAGGAGGGAACAGCCCCTTTCATATATGGAGTAATTTCTGCTGGTTTTACGTTTTAATGTCGCTCCTTACTTTCAGTTTTTTTTTTTATTTGATCTGACAAAGATTCGCCAAGCTAGTTATCTTCAAGCAAACATTCAATTTTAATGGATGATGTTCATTTTAACGATTATAAATATATTCGATTCAAGAAAGTAACAGTATTAGAATTTTTAATATTAAATGAAAGTAAGAATTGTTATAAGGATGATAATTGTAGTATATTATGTAGGCATGGTTCTAGTAGAAGAAAAATAAATTAATGCCAAAACATTAGAAGACCACAACGATCATGAGCCTTACTACACCATCGATCATATGTTGGTAAACGGCAAGGCAGGTATATATATTAAATACTGATTGTAGACAGATACAGAAATAAATATATATTGCAAAACAGCCAAAAGGCCATGCGCAACAACAAAAAAAAAATGACCATTTCAACAGAGTATAAAAAACAATACAAAATAAATATATATTGGAAAAAAATACCGGCGTTCCAAAAAATTTGGGGCCCATTGAGTATGGTTGACCAAAGGCCCAAAAGTAAATTAATCCCTGGATAGTAATTATTAAATAAAGCTGAATTTAAAAACAGTAACATAGTAAATATAAAAAGTATAACTCCCATCTCCAGTCTCCTTTTTGCTGCCAAACTTTTGTGCCAACAGTTTTTGAGACTATGTTAAGTAGCTCTAGAAGGGCTAAAGAGATAACGGATATTAGATTATGTAAACTGAAAACCTTAACAAGAATAAATGCCATGGCGAGGCAACAACATCCTGCTCTCCCTGCTTTTATGGATTTCGATTAAATTGGTGCTCACCCCTCTCCCTCGGGATGTAACATTCAATGTCTCTAAAGCCAATTCTATAAATTCTATTCCGCACCAGTGAATTTGTATCCATTTGCTCCAAAACCGCACGCGTCAAAAGTACCGTTTGGAGTGCTAAGGGGAACAAGGATTCAGTTTATTTAGTATAAATCATTCCTACTATTTGAAATGAAACAACCGACTAAAAGCGCTAGGAGCTCCTTTTGCTGTTGTTACAGAATAACTTAAAGTACGAGTAACCCAAAATATGAATGGAGCCCATTTCCTACCTTCCTCCGTCAAACGGAGAATGACAATCACCAAGATATTAAAAATAGCTCAAGAAATATTAAAATAGTAAAGATATTCTCGTGTTTGCCTTGAAGAAGCAATAACAAAACACCCTCTGTTTAAATATTTTCCACTAGTTCCAAAATCTCAAGGAAATGCTTTCGCTGTTGATCAAAAAATTTGCCAAAAAAGGACCTACCAAGATTTTCAATTTAATTTATAAAGATTTTGCTTCAGAACCCTTGAATAGCCACTGCGGAGATCCAAACTCAAAAAATGCAAAAATTACCGAAGGCAGAGAGTAGGCTTTCATTCCCAAAATCCATTTTGAGTGGGGCATAATAGATTTAGTGTTTTACTGAAATTAAACAAAAGAACAAGTTTTTTCGACTGAAAGCAAAGAGCAAACATTGACAACTAGCCACTTACTCAGAGCACTTGTTGGTGACTTGTTACTCGCAACAATTGGTCGTAATGGCAGATTTGGATACATAATCCAAAATAATAGTCCATAATCCATATGGACTTCCAAAGATACATAAGCCAAATCTGCCATTACGACCAATTGTTGCGAGTAACAAGTCACCAACAAGTGCTCTGAGTAAGTGGCTAGTGTCATTGTGTAAACCACTCATGTCTACACAAATTTCTTACATTAAGAATTCGTCAGAACTTGTAAAAAAACTAAAAGAAGTTGAGATTTCTTCAAATTCTATAATTTCAAGTTTCGGCATAGTGTCAATGTATACGAGTATTGATGTAAAAGCAGCGGAAATTCTTCTTGAGAGAAAGATACTAAGAAATTTGGACTTAATTGGTGGTGAAACAGTTTTGGAGGTCGGTGTAATTATGAGTTTAGTTAGGTTGTGCAATATGTTCTCTTAGTTTTTTCAATTCAGAGGGGTTTTTTTCGAACAAGTAAATGGTTTACCTATGGGGGCCCCTTTAAGTCCTTTATTAGCAAATTATTTTGTAGAAAATATTTATATAATAGCGTTAGATGCGTATTTTTTAAAACATAAATTTTGGGGGAGATATATGGATGACATAATGTCAGTATGGAATTATGGAGAGAAAGAATTAAAAAGTTTTTTAGAACATCTTAATTTTTGGGGAGGGGATTTAAAATTTACAATAGAATTAGAAGAGGATAATAAACTTCCTTTTCTGGATGTCCTTCTTTTAAAAAATGAAAATAGTCTGGATTTTAAGATTTACAGAAAACCTACTAACAATAACAGATTTTTGTCATTTTTCTCCAGTCATGCCCGCCAAGTAAAAATTGGTTTAATCATATCTTTAACTGACCGCATTTTTAGAATTTGTTCTCCAAAATTCATTGAGGAGGAATTATTATTGCTAAAAGACATTTTAATAAGTAACCATTATCCGGGTTGGTTAGTTGACCAGACTTTTTCGAAAAGAAGGAAAAAATTTCTAGAATGTTCTGACGATATTCTGGAAACAACAGAAAAGAAAGATATCTTTTGTTCTCTACCATATTCTCCAGGTTTGAGTGAAAAACTTAAAAGAATTTTACAAAATAATGGTATAAAGGTAGCTTTAAGAGATAGTAATACTTTGGCAAGTTTTTTAAATTCTGGAAAGGATCGAACTTCCGTAGAGCAACAAAGTGGGATTTATAAAATTCCATGTACTTGTGGAAGCTCTTATGTGGGACGTACTAACCAGAATTTAAGAACGAGATTGCTACAACATCATAATTCCATTTCATCGTCTTTAAAGCAAAATACCAAACCTGAAGATTTCACGTCGGCCCTCGCGGAGCATATCTTTAATTTTCCAAATCATTTTATTTTGTTTGAAAATGTTTCTTTGATTTCTAGGGACCAAGGTTTAAAGCAAACTTTCAGGGAAACAATCGAAATTAAACAAATTCTATTCAAGAATAATTCCATAAACAGAGATACAGGTGAATTTGCATTGAACTCAATTTATGATAATTTACTGAGGTCAAATAAAGTAAATATCACTTCACCAAAGAGCTATGACCTCTGTCCACGTAATACGTCAGTTAAATCTAATGAACCGGAACCGAAAAGGTATAGGAGATTTGCCTCGGCTGTTGCATTGAAAAAAATAAGAGCATAGAGCCAAGAGATCATATGGCATGAGCTCTAGCAAAATTATAAGGATCAATAGATTGATTTAAAAGGAAAATCATAGGATTAATGCCGAACGGGGTTTAAAATAAGAGCTCTGAGACACGAGGTCCTTCTAAATATCAAAATTCATTAAGATCCAATCACCCACTCGTAAGTTAAAAATACATCATTTTTTCTAATTTTTCCTCTCCCGTCAGCCCCCCAGATGGTCGAATCGGGGAAAACAACTTTATCATTATTTGTTATTGGTAAGTATACAAACGTTTTCAGGGGAGATTTTCTCTGTAGGGGGGCGGGGGAATTGGGTTAACTGGGAAGATTTTTCATAGGGATAGATAATTTCTATGAAGGGGCGCTGGATAACCCAGCATTATTTAACAAGAGCTAAGAGCTCATATGGAACTTGTGACGAGGCCGGAAAAGCCAACACCTCATATAGTATGAGCTCTAGCAAAATTCTAATAATCAATAGATTGATTTAAAAGGAAAATCAGAGCCTTAATGCCGGTCGGGATTTAAAATAAGAGCTCTGAGTCACAATGTCCTTCTAAACATCAATATTCATTAAGATCCGATCACCCACTCCAAAGTTATAAATACCTCATTTTTTCTAATTTTTCCTCTCCCTTCAGCCCCCCAGATGGTCAAATCCGGGAAAACACTTTATCAAGTTAATTTGTGTAGCTCCCTGACACGCCAACCAATTTGCATCGTCCTAGCACGTCCAGAAGCACCAAACTCGCCAAAGCACTGAACCCCACCCCTTAACTCCCCCAAAGAGAGCGAATCCAGTAGGGTTACGTCAATCATGTATCTACAACATTTGCTTATTCTACCCACCAAGTTTCATCCCGATTCCTCCAAAATAAGTGTTTTCCAAGATTTCCGATTTCCCCCTCCAGCTCCTCCCAATGTCAACAGATGTGATCGGGATTTGAAATAACAGCTCTGAGACATGAGTTCCTTTTAAATATCAAACTTCATTAAAAATACCTCAGTTTTTCTAATGTTTCCAAATTAACACCCCCCCCCCTTAGCTCCTCCAAAGAGAACGGATCCATTCCAATTATGTCAATCACTTCCCATTAATTATTCTTCCCATCAAGTTTCATTTCGATCTCTCCACTCTAAGCGTTTTCCAAGATTTCTGTTTCCCCCCTCCAACCCTCATGTCTCCAGATCCTATTCGAGTCAAAAATGGAGCATCTGAGACATAAGATCCTTCTTTATACCAAGTTTCATTAAGGTCCGATCACCTATTCGTAAGATAAAGATACCCCAATTTTCACGTTTTCCAAGAACTCCGGTTTCCCCCTTCCAACTCCCCGTAATGTCACAGGATCTGGTCGGAATTTAAAATAACAGCTCTAAAGTACAAGACTCTTGTAAATATCAAATTTCATTTAAGATCTGATAACCCGTTCGTAAGTTACAAATACCTCATGATCCGGTCCAGTTATGTCAGTCACGTATCTTGGACTTTTTTATTCTTCCAACCCAGTTTCATCCTGATCTCTCCACTTCAAGTATTTTACAAGATTCCCCCCCCTCCCCAATGACGCTGGATCAGATCGGGATTTAAAATAATGAGATCTGAGTTACGAGGTCCTTTTAAATATGAAGTTTCATTAAGATTCGATCCCTCCATCGTACGTTAAAAATACGTCATTTTTTCTAATTTTTCAGAATTAACCCCCCCCCCCCAACTCCCCCAAATAGAGCAGATTCGTTCCGATTATGTCAATCATGTATCTAGGACTTCTGCCTATTTTTCCCATCAAGTTTCATCCCGATCCCTCCACTCTAAGCGTTTTCCAAGATTTAAGGTCCCCCCCCAACTCCCCCCAATGTCAACGGATCCGGTCGTGATTTAAAATAAGAGACTGATACAAGATATCGTTCTAAATATCAAATGTCATTGAGATCAGATCACCCGTTCGTCATTTAAAACTACCTCATTTTTTTCTAATTTTTCAGAATTAACCCCCCCCCCCCAAACTATCCCAAAGAGAGCTGATCCGTTCCGATTGTGTCAATCATGTATCTCGGACTTGTGCTCATTTTTTCCACCAAGTTTCATCTCGATCCCTCCAATCTAAGCATTCTCCAAGATTTTAGGTTCCCCCCAACTCCCCTCAATGTCACCGGATCCGGTCGGGATTAAAAATGAGAGCTCTGAGACACGATATCCTTCCAAACTTCAAATTTCATTAAGATCCGATCACTCTTTCGTAAGTTAAAAATACCTCACTTTTTCTAATTTTTCAGAATTAACCCTCCCCCCAACTCCCCCAAGCAGAGCAGATCCGTTCTGGCTATGTCAATCACGTATCTAGGACTTCTGCTTATTTTTCCCACAAACTTTCATCCTGATCCCTCCACTCTAAGTGTTTTCCAAGATTTTAGGCTTCCCCCCTCCAACTCCCCCAAATGACACCGGATCTGGTCGGGATTTAAAATAAGAACTCTGACACACGATATCCTTCCAAAAATCGTATTTCATCAAGATCTCATCACCCGTTCGTAAGTTAAAAATACTTCATTTTTTCTTTTTTCCAAATTAACCGGCCCCCCACTTCCCCCCAGATGATCAAATCGGGAAAAATGCTATTTCTAATTTAATCTGGTCCGGTCCCTGATACGCCTGCCAAATTTCATCGCCCTAGCTTACCTGGAAATGCCTAAAGTAGCAAAATCAGGAAAGACCGACAGACAGACAGACCGACAGAATTTGCGATCGCTATATGTCACTTGGTTAATACCAACTGTCATAAAAAACATCACAAATTAAATAAAATAAACAAGTTTTTTCAACTGAGACTAAGGAGTAACATTAAAACTTAAAACGAACAGAAATTATTACGTAAATAAGAGGGTTCGTCCCCTCGTCTGTACCTTGCTATTTACACTAAAGTATTTTTAGTAATTCCCAAAGAATTATTTATTCTAATTAAGCGTTTGTGATTCAAGGGTAATTCTTAAAGAATCGGAACAAGACTTGAACTTTAGCGTCTGGAGCGAGGTATTGACGAGGGGGCGCATCCCCTCATATTACGTATATGGGGAAGTTCGCCTTCTCATCAATACCTCGCTCTTTACATTATAGTTTGAATTTTGTAAAATAATGACCGATATAAGCAATTGAAAGTAAGGAATAACATCAAAACTTAAAACGAAAAGAAATTATTACTTATTTTTTTAAAAGATCTTTTCTTACATTCACTTCAGTCATTTGAGAATTGCTAAACTTTTGACTCTCATTTTCATAAAAATAGTTTCGGCCGTTTTGTTACTATGCCTTACAAAATTTGTTCCGCAGATATCGCTAATTTAAGTTATGTGGGAGAATCTTTCCATGGAGTAATTTTTCATGGGGGATGGGAACTTGGGAACTCCATGGAGGGGAACTAGATTTCGCGGCATTGTTTGAAAAATGATAACCAATTAAATAAAAAACTAGTTTTTTCGACTGAAAGTAAGAAGTAACATTAAAACTTAAAACGAACAGAAAATATTACGTATTGTGACTCTTTGTCACAACTCTAAATTTTAAAACAATAAAAACTTTAGCGTAAAGAGCGGGGCGTTGAAGAGGGGACAGCCCTTTTCATATACTGAATAATTTCTGTTCGTTTTAAGTTTTAATGTCGCTGCTTACGTTCAGTTAAAAAAACTTCTGTTTTTTTATTTAATTTGCATATTAAGGATTATATTTTACTGAAGTAGATTTAGTCAGCAACGAATATCAAACAGTTCGTGGTACCAAACTGTAAGTAAGAAGCGATGCAGCTCAATAGTAACCGATATTCTAAAAAACGGAGTCTTTATAACAATAGATACATCAAAAGAATCGAATTTTGATGCTTATTCAAAATATGTAAAATTCATCAAATTTAATGGTACTCACCAAAAGTTACGAACCTGAGAAAATTTGCTTCATTTTTGAAAAAAGGTAGAAACACCCCCCCTTTTTCCAGTAGTGATCATATTAGACCAGTGATCGTCGAAAATCGAAAAAGAGCTCATATGATCAGAAATAAAAAGTTCTAGTGTCTTTTTTAAGTGACCGAAAATATTGGAGGGCAGCTAGCCCCCCTCCTACGCTAATTTTTCCCAAAGCATCCGATCAAAATTTTAGATAGCCATTTTCTTCAGCATAGTCGAAACATCTAATACCCATGTCTTTGAGGATGACTTAACCTCCTACAGACCCCGGGGGAAGGGCTGCAAGTTATGAACTTTGGCAATTCTTTACATATAGTATTGGTTATTGGCAAGTATACAGACGTTTCCAGGGGGATTTTTCTGGTGGGGGAGGGGTTTCGAGGGGGGAGTATGTGGAAGGATTTTCCATGTAAAAATTTTCATGGGGGAAGGGAATTTTCTATGATGGGGGGAGCCGGATTTACCCGCATTTATAAAAAAACGATCAGAAATTAAATTAAAAAAAAACAAGTTTTTTCAACTGAAAATAAGGAGCAACATTAAAACGAACAGAAATTATTACGTATACGAGGGGTTCGCCCCGTCGTCAATACCTTTCTCTTTATACTAAAGTTTTTTTCAGTACTTTTAAAAGAGCTATTTATTCTAATTAAACGGCCTTTGTGACTCAGGATTCATTCTTAAAGAATTGGGATAAAATTCAAAGTTTAGCCGAAAGAGGGAGGCATTGACGAGGCGACGACTCCCCTCATATACGTAACAGTTTCTGTTCGATTTTAGTTTTAATATTGTTTTCAGTTGAAAAAACTTGTTTTTTTATTTCCTAGAAATAATGACCAGAATATGTATCTACAACTAACTATATGTGTAAATATCAGAAAAGAAAAGAAGAAATGGAGCTAATTAGAAATGCTTCTGGATTGGCACTCGTGCAAATAATATTTACCGACTTTTTGTTGCTCGTGATACTTATGAAAGAGAGATCAATTTTGAACTAAAAAAATTAGCAATCAAGATTTCTCAAGTCTCGGAAAGATTCTTTGTTGCTCCAAAGGAAATCTCATTGAGGAAAAAAGAATGAATTGGATGGTCATATTGACTCCTTTTCAAAGAAAGTAAACAAGGCTTTTGTTTCTTCTTGATCTAACTCGTCTTCAGTTTTTTGGACTTTTACTAGAGTTGTTTCTAAAACAGTTTAGGCTTCGAGTAAACAGTATTAGCATTAAAATAAATATATTATATAGCATGTTGGAAATAAGGCTTCTAAAATCCAAGTCTGAAAAGCTGCAGTTGAAAGTTCAGTGCAACTGCAGTTGCAGCTGTAGTTTTATAAAAGGATAAAAGTTTGCGATAATTGGACAGCCAGGATGGTTTCCAGAAAAATTAAAATTGTTTCAAACTTTTTGCCCCCGCCAAAGATTTATGGAGGCTCCAAAAAAAGTGCTGGGAATATCGCAAATCTGTGAATTTTAGCATGAGCCAATAGATTCCCTCCCCTGTGTTCGTGTCATACTTTCAATATCAGCTTACCTGTTCCACCTTTCTATAATGCATTCTAATATACAGTTATAGGAACCGTCATAGTTGCTCGGGGGAGACATGAAAAGAAATATAAGCAATAGCATTGAAATTTCAGTGTTGTTGTAGTTGCATTTGTTCGACCGCTTAAAAAAAATTCCATTATTACGCTAACAGCGGAGTGTGGTAGCAGAAATACAGTTATATAATAATTTAAACTTAAAACCAACCGGTATTATTATCAATTAATAAATGCAACCCAAAACGAACAGAAATCAAAATGAATAATCAAATTAAATATAAAGATTAGAAGGCTTATGGACGATAGCCCCACTCCTGTTTGCAGTAATTTCTTTCCGCTTTAAGTTTGATTTGATAATTCATTTTAATTCCTGACCGTTTTAGGATTCAGTTAGCCATCTATAATAGTATATGTTTTTATGGCACTTGGTATTTACCAAGTGATATATAGCGATCGCAAATTCTGTCGGTCTGTCTGTCCGTCCCGGTTTTGCTAGTTCAGGCACTTCAAGATAAGCTAGGACTATGAAATTTAGCAGGCGTATCAGGGACCAGATCAGATTAAAAATTAGAATATAAATAAATTAGAAATCCCCGACTCGACCATCTGGGGGAGGGGGAGGAGTGGGGGGACGGTTACTTCGAAAAACTAGAAAAATGAGGTATTTTTAACTTACGTACGGGTGATCAGATCTTAATGAAATTTGATATTTAGAAGGATCTTGTGCTTCAGAGCTCTTATTTTAAATCCCAACCAGATCCGGTGACATTCGGGGAGGTGGAGGAGGAAACCGGAAATCTTGTAAAACGTGAAAATTGAGGTATCTTTATCTTAGGGCTGGGTGATTGGATCTTAATGAAAATTGATATATAGAAAGATCTTATGTCTCAGATACTCCATTTTAAATTCTAATCAGATCTGGGGACATGGGGGGTTGGTTGGGGCAAACAGAAATCTTGAAAACCGCTAAAAGTGGAGAGATCGGGATGAAACTTGATGGGAAGAATAAGCATAAGTTCTATATACGTGATTGACATAATTGGAACGGATCCGCTCTCTTTGGGAGAGTTGGGGGGGGGGGGTTGTTAATTTCGGTAAAATTTGAAAAATTATGGTATTTTTAACTTAAGACTGGGTGACTGGATCTTAAGAAAATTTGATATTTCGAAGGAACTTATGTCCCAGAGCTCTTTTTTTCAATCCCGACCAGATCTGGTGACATTGGGGGAGTTGGAGGGGGAAACCGGAAATCCTGCAAAACGCTTAGAGTAGAGAGATCAGGATAAAACTTTATGGGTAGAATAAGCAAATGTCGTAGATACGTGATTGACGTAACTGGACCGGATCCACTCTCTTTGGGGGAGCTAGGGGCGTCCAGTACTTAACCGAGTTTGGTGCTTCCGGACGTGTTAGGACGATGAAAATTGGTGGACGTGTCAGGGACCTGTACAAACACATTTCACTTGCTGATGGATAGGCATACAGGATGAGCAATTCAAATAGTCTATCAGTTGTTTGAGCCATTTGAAGGCGATTGGAGACCCCAAGTAAAAAGTTTTCAAATATTTATGACTTACCATGTCCACAGAACTTGCAGGCAATTTGACAACTTAGATTGCTCATATTATAAGAGCTTTGCTTACGGGGAAAGCCTACTGTAATTGCAATGGGGATGACCGAAATTTTGAGTTGACTCATGACGGACAATATCCACCGGACTTGTAGGTGAGACGAGGGACTGAAGTAACCTGGACTCAGGCCGAATTGACGAGTATGGCAATACATACTGGAAAACTATGCATAATTCTAGACAGCAGGCAAAAAGACGGGCTTAGCCTCACTTTGAGTCAGATAGGGTTGCAAATCAGGGGCTGGAGTATTTTGAAAAATACTTTTCTCTTTATTTTCCATATTAGAAAAAGTGTCCCACCCCAGATTTTGAAAAATATACTTGTCTGTATCTTCCTTTAAAGGATCGAAAAAAAGTCCATTATTTTAGTAGGCGAGCTGAATAGGAGTTTTATAATCTTACGTAAGGGAGGACTAGCTAAATTTGTTCCTCCAAGGCTTTGTTTGTTCCTATGATTTAGCTATGATTTTGTTCCTATGATCTAGCTATGATTTAGATTTTGAAATTTATAAATTTCCTTAGAATAATAAATAGAAAACTTAAAGGTTGCAAAAAAGCTTTCAGATTTTTCACGCGTCCAGAATTACTGCCATCTATGTATTTTGAAAGGCATTTTCAGTTTGTAATTTCGGTTGACCTTATTGTTTTATTTAAATGTTTAGAAACGAGGTAGAAGAGTGGTTTCACTTGTTCCTCTTAAACCTTGACAGTTCTCTCATACTAAAGAGATTGGAGATTACCCTTAGCCTTTGTTCCTTTCTTAGCAGTGGTATGAGAAAAATGGACCACGAAAAACCAACTTTTAAATTAAGAGATTGTACATAAATGTTTGTATGCGATTTTTTTCGCAATATACACCGCTTTGGAAATTTATAGAGGCTTACAACTTTATTGTTGTGATACATATCGAAAAATTCAGGTAATGACTGCACAAACAGAAGCTAGATACTGTTCATGCTTGAAAGCTGTGGCTGCAACCTACTAAAGAGCGAACAACGGCCCACAGTAACCGGATGTTTAAAGAGGTATTCTAAAAAAAAATGTCAAGTGAGGAAGAATCGCCATATAAAGCTGCTTCAGGAATGGCTAATATTAATAGCAAAATTTTGTTGCGAAAACAAGTTCGTTGGAATTTTGAAAAAGAGTCTAAACCCCTCGCAAATGCCGTTTGATCGAAATAGAAACAGCACCGTTGGGATGACTATGGTCAAAACCCTTATACGAGAGCTAGAACAACCCGTCTTGAACAGCAACGTGTCTATTTTATTTATTTTTTGGGGGGATGATATCGTACTGAGCAAGAGGTCGTAAAATCTTGAAGGGGGTCATTTGAGAGAAAATCATCATATCTAGTGGCTTTTTTGAGGCATAAAAGATAATCTTGAATCAAAATGCAATTTTTGACAAAAATTGCATTTTCATATATAATACGACAAAACACATATCTTTTGAAAAGTTGTTTCTCCGGGAAATATTCAAGAGACTTGATTATCTCATTCCCTAAAATATCTTCATATTCCTTGAAATATCATTATCTGGTTTTCAGAGAATTCTTTGTATTATAAACTAAAAAAAAATTGGTTGACTTTTATCATAAGTTAACAAAGGCAAAACATGTCTAAACTTTGAATAATCCTAGTAGGGAACAATAATTCCCATCAAACAGTCCGTGGTAACGAACTGCATGTAAGGAGCGACTCTGCTCAATAGTAATCGAAACTCTAAAAAATGGAACTTCAATACCAATAGATACATCAAAAGAAACATATTTTTATGCTGATTTTTAATATGCAAGTCTCATCAAGTTTAGTCCTACACATTAAAACTTACAAACCTGAGAAAATTTGCCTTATTTTTGAAAAAAGAGGGAAACACCTCCTTAGAGTTACGGAATCTTAATGAAAATCACACCATCAGATTCAGCGTATCAGAAAACCTTATTTTAGAGTTTTCAAGCTCCTATCTGCACAAATGTGATATTTTGTATTTTTTGCCACAAGAAAGCTCAGGAATGCGTGTTTAAATGTTTTTTTTCCCCAGGGGCGATTGTATCGAATCAGTTGTCCTAGAATTTCGCAAGAGGACTCATTGAAACGGAAATTAAAAGTTCTAGTGCCCCTTTTAAGTGACCAAAAAATTGGAGGGCAACTATGCCCCCTCCCACGCTCATTGTTTTCCCAAAGTTACCAGATCAAAATTTTGAGATAGTCATTTTGTTCGTCATAGTCGAAATATCTAATAACTATGTTTTTGAGGACGACTTAATCCCCCACAGTCCCCGGGGAAAGGGCTGCAAGTTATGAACTTTGCTCGTATAGCGAAAAGTTATGCCAACTTTACTTCCCACAGAGACTATCTGCCTTGGCTTTATTCTAATTAGCCATGGATCTCAAGATTTTCATCCCTTCTACTAAGTTTACTTTAATTCAAAATGTAGATTTTAGTTTCCGTAAAGCCTGTACCACTGTATCCACAATTATTATGGTTCACTAAATCAATCATGGAATTTTCAATTGCAATTTTCGCTATTGGGCCTGTTGTCTTTCAACAGTAAATGAATAGATCAAGTAAATTTACAGAAAATGTTACAACTGCATATGGTTCTAATGAATAAACTGTAACACAAATGAAATTAAAGTAGTGGATACTATCAAACAATAGACGACACTAATAGCTTCAGTGCATAAAAACACAATATTTTCTATTCTATTTCACGAAAATTAGGTTTCTTTCTATTTAACGATTGCAGAGTTTTCATAAAGTTCTGATATCGTAGTAGGGCTTTCGTCCGTTGGGCTTACTCGAGAACTTTATCATTTTCTAGTTTGTTTTTTTTTGTCATGCTTTTCTTCGATTAAAACTGTCTTTTATGAATAATTTGATAATTTCATTTTTAATTCTATGATCTCAGTTTTCTCGCCATTTCAAATCTTAAAGTTAAACAACAAAAATATTTTGTAATGACATGCGAAGAGCAGATTTAAAACTTAATGGAGCAAAAAAAACATGATGGAACAGATGAAACCTAGACAAAAATTCCACACATATTACAATTAAAAATGGCTTGATGTACTTGACCTAATGCTGCTGCCGCATAGTGGGCGGCAGACAGAGCGTCGAAGCTTTATTCCTCCAGATGGACCAATCTGCTCATATGAGGGGGGCACCATCAACTACAACGTCTGCCACTTGTACGAACTTCCTTAGTCTGTCCCCCTACTTGATTGAAGGCCTGCCATTCGGGAGCAGTCAACCATGTGATGCGAGATAAAAGTTATACGTAATATGAGCAAGAAGTACCAGAGACAGTGGGAGGAGGTGCGACACTTAGCAAGTTAGGGGCAAGGGGCCTTTTATTACTCACAAAATACACCGTTGAAGACCATCGATTCGATAGAGTTGTTTCGTCTAAAAAAATTCAATTGTCATTTGTGCCTAACTGAAATCTAAATAGATTGGTAATCTAGAAATTTTGTTTAGCCTATTATTTTTAATATTACAAATTTGAAAGGATCGATTTTAAGGGAAGAAAACTGTGAGAAAATTGATCCTTCTAAAATAACAAAACTAACTTAACTCTGAGAACAATATTTATGTCAAGACTTTTAGAATGTTTAATCAACACTACTAATGGTTACACAGCATTGCACATTTATTCACCAGCTATTTGGGGAGGCGAATTTTTCATGCAATATTTTACCTGAAAGAGGGGTTGATAACCCCAAATCCCCTCTTACCCTAAAAACATTTTGAGCGGAAAGCACAAGATTGCTCTTCCCTGCTTACCTGCAAAAGAGTAGAAGAAGTTGAAAAGGAGGGGTGGTAATTGTCCTCCTCAAGAGAATAAAAAATAATATAAAAAGTCAATGGCTTATTTTAAGAGTTGCACTTTTTCAGGAGTAATTCAGGATTTTAAGAGAATTATTATACGAAAGTTCAAATGTAGCGTAGAGTGAGAGCCGCGGGGGTACTATCTCCTCTATCAGAATACGACATTAAAACGAGACTGAAATAAAAAAGAATTTCAAATGAAAGTTGTGAGCGGCGTTCAAACCACAAACGGACAAAAATTATCCTATATATGAGGGGAATTGCCATCCCCACTCTTTGCCCTAAAGATCAAGCATATCAAAAATAGTGATAAAACCCTTTATAAAGCATAAATTAAAAATTAATGTAAAGAGAGGAGGGAGCTCACTTCATGTGAAGTATAGTATATATTCATACCAGTTTGAATTTCTAATTTCGCCCACCGTTTTCATATGATTTTTGTTTAATTTGATTCAATGCTAGAACCGTAAAAGTTAGAATTACAAAATATAAAATATTTTCACTGAAAAGTGGACAATTACATCATCTTCAAGAATCTTTTAGGTCGTCCTCGATTAGGGTTTTCCTTTAGAGCTGTCTTAGTCGCATTCAACCTTAATGGTTATTTGTAAAATGTGGGACAAAAAGAACAAACAACAAACAAACAAGTGGTAGGTTTCATGGGGGTTAATTCTTTCAAAAATTTACCAAACCAACAAATCTTAATCTAAGTCGCCTTGAAAAGCCAAAGATACAATCTAGATGTTTTGACAAATAAACTCTAAAGAAATCCTAATATTTCTCCAAAGCACTGAAAATAGACGAATAAAACTGCTGACTTAATCCTCGGCATGTTTGTAGAGAATACTCGGGATAAGAGCCTTTTGATGATTTGTTGACACAAGGAAGTGAAACTAAAGGGATAAAAGTAAAAGAATAAGTTGTCCTGTAAAATATTACATGCAATAATGCAACGTTAGGCTACACTGCTTGTTCTTATGTGGATTCGTTACAAAATTGTATTGGGTCCAAAGAACTGGGCTATCGTTTTACCGATACATCATTTATTAGCATTAATTAAAATAAAGTTTCCCAAAAAATAAAACAAAAATAAAGAGCCATAACTTAACGTAAAACAGGCAGAAATAAAGTCATATAACAATCCAATATTAAAGATAAATTGTTATAAATAGATAAATAAATCGAACAGATATTAAAATGAATGGTCAAGTTAAATTTTAAACTAACGGAAATTACCACATTTGGGAGTGAGGCTACCGCCTAATTAACCCCTCCAAAGGCCAGAACGTTTTTATGCTTTACTGAAAATGGTTTGTATTTCCATCACAGCGTTAATTAATTTTGATAACAACAACATAGCAGCGAAATAAATCACAGTGGTCATCACAGTTTACGTGTAATTGCTACCACAAGTAAGAGTGGGGCTAGCTTACTCTCCTTGCACACCCTCAACAGGCTTCAGTGTTATTTGCACTTTATTCAGAACAATATACATTTCAAAAATGTATTTTTTTTTGCAAAACATAAAAAATCACGATACTAACAAGGTTACAGGGAAGAATATGAATATTTCTTAAATAATTACATTTGTGCCTTCCAATACATTTTCTTATTCTCAAAGGACACTTTTTTCAGATGTTTTTTTTTTATTCAAATTCATTCAAGCAGCTAGAAAATTGACTCCAAAATAAAACTGCCAAAAGAACCTTGGCAATTTTTGAAGTAATCTGTTTCGATCGATGGATCAATATTTTAAATTACCGGTTCAGCAATTGTATTCCTGCCCAGCTGAAAGAAAAGCTTGTATAAGCAATAAACTTTGGATAAAAATTTAATATTCATCAGAATAAAGATGTTAATTCCTAGAGGTATCGGCAATTTTCCATGTTTCAATGTTACGACGACAAAAGAAAAACTGTTTAAAATGCTTTATGTTTTTAGTAATGAGCAAATAACGCTATGTCCTTTATAAAGTTTGAGGGGGGAGGTAAGGGAAATAGCCCCGCTCTTAGGTATGATAATTCCTTTTCTTTTTAAGTTTCAGATGATTATTCATTTGAATTTCTGTTTATTTTAGGTCTCCGATAGTCACTAATAGCATTTTCTGTCCTTCATATAAATTTGAATGATTAAATTACTTTATTTTCACTTGTTTAACGTTTCAATATGGCTCTTTATGTTTCTTTGAAGATTTTTTTGCGGTAATCATTTTTTTCAATTAATTTCTGTTCGTCTTTTAATAATTCTAATACGCGCTAATTGTACGCATATTTTTAAACTTTTCTGCTTAAGAACCACAAGATTGGATTCTACCTTGGATTTTAGGCAAAATTTGAACATCCACCCGAAATTTTTGGTCCACCATACTTTTAACAGTATTTTGACTTAGAGAAAGGGTGGATGGCAAGTGAATTGAAAATCTGCATATTTTTTTTTTCTAGTATAGGGCTGAAGCCATCCTGATCCCCATACTGTAAACACTCTTCAATGTACACGTCTCTTTGTCCAACTTGTTTATTCGAGAAAATCAGAGATTAAAAAATTTGTTCGGATATTCTTTGTCATGAAATGATCCAAATATTTTTAAACCTTTTTGTCCTCAATTTCTGAACCAAGCGGACTAGCATTGTCCAGTCTACATGTTTTGTAAGTTTCAGCCAGTCAGAAAAATTAATTTTTGGCCTAGTCTCATGTACCGATTGAGTTAAAGTTGCAAATATTTTGTTCTCTTTGAATTCTACCTGACCTGTAAGATTCAAGCCTATTAGAGACTACCAAAGCTTAGGCATTCCGGATCGATACAACTAAAATTAGTTACAGTTTTTGCATATGGATCCACCTGGCCCAAGAACTTATAAATGCAATTTTCAAGCCAATTGTGACAACGAATACACGGCCCCATTTTTTGTTTCAAAAATCGTTTTGTCCAAAAAAGATCAAAACATTAAACGATCAAACGCATCTTCTCCCCCACACCTAAAAATTGAAGTGCCTTTGCCCTTTAACCTCCCCCCAGCGATCTCTGGAAGTTTCAACTTGAACACCTAGCCATTCCCAATATATTATAGACATTCTATT
This sequence comes from Artemia franciscana, assembly GCF_032884065.1. NCBI lineage: Eukaryota > Metazoa > Arthropoda > Branchiopoda > Anostraca > Artemiidae > Artemia > Artemia franciscana. The sequence continues at coordinate 6,973,749 of NC_088877.1, forward strand.
TTGATAAGCTGTGTATAAATAATGTTTTTTGAATCACCTTAATACTCCATCATGGAAAAGTGTCCCACAGAGACTCATAGTTTTAAAGCTTTTAGACAGACTAGATACTTTTTATTTTTAGACCATATTCTTTCTTCCACAAACACAAGGTTAGAAATCAACCACTATCCCAACACTTCCTGAAGGCTTCAGTTCGATATTCTAACCCTTTTCTGAGATATTGCAGCACTATTTTAATAAACTGGATTCAGAGAGTGACTTTTGGTTAACCTCATTATATAACTGTGAATTGATTACATGTAATGAACAGGCTTATAATGCACAGGGTTTTGGACCGATCAGAGACAAAATCAATTTACCTCTCCTCCGACTCAAAATTCGAGCCTCTAGATCAGCACCCCCCAATAGTTTCAACTTCAGTCCCATAGCCCTTCTCTAGATAGCGCAATACGGTATTCCGATAACATGGGTGCGCATAATGTCTTCTAATTTACCTCGCTACTTCACCGTGGATGGATTCTAGGTTCCACAGGGGCTTATAATGCAAACAGTTTTGAAGATTGAAGAACAAAATTTTTTGGTAATCTAATTCCCTTCCCCTAAACACAGAATTTGAGCTCCCATTGTCCCCTCCTGACGCTCCGAAGGTTTCAGCTTGATCCCCCAGCCCGCTCCCAAGATATATTAGATATGTTAGTGTGATACCTCGATGCATAAAATATCTTTTGATTTACAGCCACTTTCTCCCCCAAGAGAAATTTCGAAGTCTACTTGGCCTCTCAACATTCCCTGAATGTTTCAAATCGATCCTCCAAGCCATTTTCGATATATTACTGAGAAACTATTTTGAAACCAGGGTCCATATAGTGTCTTTCGAACCAAGTCACTATTTCAACGTAAATATAGGTGGATCAAAGAAACAGATTTTATTGCCTTTGAATACCTATCGCTGAACAAAATTCGAAGTCTTCATGCCCTGTCCTCTCCGTAAAGACTCAAAATATCCACTCGATACCTCCCCCCCCCAAGGTATCCTCAAGCTATTGTAGATATTCAATATTGATAGCATGGATACATCAAGTGTTTCACAATTTATCATGTTTTCTCCCTCCAAGTCAAACTTCAAGGTCCACGGGGTCCTACAACACACCCTCAAAGTTCCAAATCAATCTTCCAAGCCCTTTCTGTGATATTGCACATAAATACGGTCTCATTCAACTTAAATTGCTACTTCACAGGAGATTGTAGCGCAAAAACATTTTGTAATGCCTTGTTCGTCCCCCCAAGTTAAAATTTTATGGTCATTTGGCCCCAAAAGCACTCGTTGATCCCCTAAGGCGCAGGAAGATTAGTAGCGTAGGGTCTCGCTATTTCCAAAACATTGCAGATGCGCTATTTTATTCCAGAGGAACTTGTACTGCAAATCAACAAATCTTTTCCCGAGATATTACAGATATGCTATTTTGATAAAACCTGTATAAGATCTTATAAATTCCAACTGACCTACCTCCCCCCCCCCGTTGAGTCAAAATTCGGGTTCACTTTCCTCCTCCCTCCCAACACTCCCCGAAAGTTTCAAAATCGATTCCCAAGCCATTCCCGTGACATTGAAGAAAACAAATTTTGAAAACTTGGGTGCGTATAAAGACTTTTGATTTCCACAGATTCGCAAGTTATCTATGGTGAAGGAGAATATCTATGGTGAAGTTATCTATGGTGAATCTTGACCATAATCTACGTTGGTAATCTTAAACCAACAAAATTTATTTAAGATTATCTTTTCATACCAATTTCTGTCTTTTTCGCAATTCTGCTGTTTTAAAACTGTATATTGAGTACAAACAAGCTTATGGTATGTTCGTTCAATGTTTTTGTTTTGTTCAATAAACTATACACAAGACCAGTATATTTCATTATTTTTCAGCATTATATAAAATATAAATTTTTATGCAATGTCATGTCATCCTTATGCATTTATAATGCTTGCTTCTGCTGCTTGACAACACATATAACCTATTCAGCGCATGCTTCTTTCTGTTTCTAATGAGTTTTTCAAGAGACTACAAAAGAATTCAGGAGAAAGTTTCTACCTAACCCGAGAGCCAAACTAAACGCAAGAAATATTCAGTTTTCCATTTATGTAAAAAATGCCCAAAATACTTTGATATCAACTCATCCCCTCCAAAACGATGTAAACTAAAATTTTTTATAAAGCCATATAAATCCGAAAATAAATGCCATGAAAATCATCATGTATAATACTAAGTATCGATTGGGAGACCTGGCTAAATTCTTAATTTTCTTAATTGAGTTCGTAACAGCACCTTCGAGAGAATCAAAAATGCTATTTGCTGAGCCAAGTTCCCTTACTTGATCGTTCACTTCATCCTTGATAATGATATTCACTGAGCGCAAACGTTCTATTCGGCTCTTAATTTCATCATAATCATCATCTTCTGATTGCATAAACAGATGTCGTACTCCTTGACTATCACCCTGAGCAGCTCTTCGCATTTTTATGTTTACTATTCCTAAAAATCGAAAGTACAAATTAACAACGATTCTAAAGCATTTCAATATCATGTTTCTCTAGCAGAATTAAGAGGCCTTGGCCCCGTCATGTCATAGTTTTCTGTTTAATTCTTTTTTACGGCAGATTTTTTTGCTATTATCAGGTTTTGCCTACAGTTCAAAATCAGAAGGGAAAATAAGACCACTGGGCTTAGCAACTACGTAGTACCTAATTTGTCAAGTAGTGGTCCTTTTTTATCCAGTTTCCATTGCATTACCGATATTTTTAACATTTTTTTTTTCAAGAATTGAATAGTTCTAAATTGTCTAAACACCACTTTTCTGGATTATATTTATGTTTCATGATCTAGTGACTTAACTTTGCGTTTTACCAAACTACCACTTTCAAAGTTTCAAGACACACGTCATATTCGAGTCGTAATTTCGCTAGCAGAAGCCATTCAAAAATTATTTGCAGTGGGCGCAGAGGGACTTTAGCGATATACATCACACCGAAGTGTAAAAAGGTCGGAGTGTACTATAATATTTTTTTTTGTTCGAAATTTGCGCTCGTTGCTCACGACTTGATTGATGTCAGTTGTTTTATGGACAATATAGCGTTTTTGGCATTAGTTAATTGGTGATGGACAATTGTATGAGGGTATGCCCGCTCATTCAAGTCCAAGTTTGTTGTAGAAGTGGAGCGAAAAGTTCCTTTACTTTTCGGATTCTTCTGTTGGAAAAGCAAAAAAATTGAGACGATTCTAAGTTTAGATTTGTTCCTCTTTTTTAATATCTGTAACAAATTACTTTAATCACCTTCTTTTTTTTACCAAGTCTTCATAGTCAGTTTCTAAAATATGATTTAAAAATTATCGCTTGATTCGCGCTACAGTTTACTAATCTTAACATAGCCATTCCTTTTGCTAGTTGTTGGGCTGATAAATATTATTTTGGGACAACTTTATTTTCTACAAGGTGATCAATTGCTGTAAAATATTCATGGTGTTTGAAAGATCCTAAAATAGAATTAACTTATTTAATAGTTGACGGTCCAATAGCTTCCAGCGTAATAATTGCATTTATACAGAATAGAAAATTTCTTTTGCAAACTCGTATCCGAAGCACGTAATTGAAAATTCAACAGACAATTTTTCTTAATGATGCAGATCCAGCTTCGCGGCGGATCTCTCCCATTTGAAAAAAAAAAAGAAAAAAAACACTAGTTATGCGGTATAAAAATTGGGAATCACACCTCTTTTCTATTCAGTTACTTAAAGAGAATGCTCAAGAATCTAGCCATTTGAAAGGATTCATATTCAGGAAATTAAACAGAATAGAAAACTCAAAGGAAGAAATTAAATGTGAAAGGGTCCCATAAAATACGAAAGAAGTAGCACATGCCCCAAACAGATAGAAAAAAATGGGCTATATAAGTTGGAGATAACCATCGTACCATCTCTTTAAAGTAGAAAAACCAGTGGCATTCTAGTCAGCAACTTCCGCTATCTTAAAATGATTTTTGCAAAGATATTATGGCTCCATCAAGAACAAGGGTCATTACTGATGATTTTTCGTCCAGCTTGTCGAGAGAACTTTTAGAAAAAGAGAAAAGATAAAGGACGGCTAAGAATCTTGGATAACACTTAAACTTTCTTCTAATATTTTTACCAAAGTAAATGCTCTGAGCAACGTCTTTATTGAGATCAAACGGAAGTGGGCGAGAAAGGAATTAAAAAGTCAGATAAAATCAGTAAAACATGTAGAAGCCTAGGTTTGATGAACTTTACTACAAATTAAAGAACCTTACTTTTTACAGTCTTTTAGTAAGATGCGCTCTACACGGTTATCAACCTAGTTGTGTGGATTATCCAAATCGCCCAGGGTCCAACGGACACACCTAAGCTGTCCGATTTCCAGAGATCAAGGGGTGCAGCGGGAGAAGGGGTATAAAAGCTTCAGACCCTTCTCTTAGATAATACTCGCGGTAGCAAGGGCGAATCCTGATGGGAACTTGTGATGATGTTATAATTACTTTAAGTGTCAACTTAGGCAGGCCTTAGCCAATTCATTGTAAACTTCCAAAAGACATTTAGTTGAATTCTAGCTTGAAGTCATATTTTTCTACAGGGCCATGAATTTCTATTTTGATCAAATCACAATGTCTTTATTATCGAAATCGCATCTGTAGAACCAACTTTCGTCTCTAGTAATTACAATTTTCATTGTTCTGAGGCTGAAACACTTGGGGATTAAAATTGTAGTCCATTTCAGTTGAGTCTTCTTTTGTTCATCCGCTGAAATGCATAGAACTTAGCAAACAAACATCTTGGACAACTCGGGCTCAATTTTGAAGACCCTTCGAATCGATTTAGCTCAAAATCTATCGAAGCTAACGCCCCATAACAATGTTTTTCTTCAGCACTTTCCACTTTTTCAACTTTAGTCTCCAAAGACCATGATTTTGGTCCGCCTTTACGTGGCTCAAAACCTAAGTCGGAATGACCTATTCTGAGGTAATTTCTGTCCTTCTTTAGGTGGTTCATATCCAAGGTCGGAATGGTCTGTTTTGAATTGCTGAAACCATGTGGTGACCACGGATCACACCCAGGAACGTTCAGCAAAAGCCTTTAAGACTTTTAAACGCACTCAGCAACTCTAATAACGAGCAGCTTGACGAAAATTCCGCAGAATGCTCTCAAATCAATCACAGAGATCTCATCTAACTTCACAATTTGTCTTTAATTTTGCTTAAGAACATACCATATAAAGCGTATTTTTATTTACTATTTGGGACTCCCCCTTCCCTCGTATACTGTAATCAGTGTTTTGGTTTTGGACTGCCAATAAATATAGCACAAATAAGGAGCAAATAAGAGTTTAACTATTCTGACATATTATCATAAATAGCATGTCGTTGAAATCAAGAATTCTATCCAGGAACACATTTATTCCCAAGAAGAAGCTGACAAATTGCATATTCCTTCAGTTCAATTTTCTTTTCTCATATTTTCCATGAATAAGTAACAGACAATTTGAAGATGCAGGTACATATCATACATACAATTTTCGATCTGGGAACAGAGTCAAATCCATAAACGCATTAATTTATAATAGACTACAGACAGTGTGTGTTTTAGCGAGCCTTTGCGCTTTATCTTCCATGCTACCAGTAAAGGCTTCTTAGGATATTTGAAGCAAGCAAAGTCGGTTATCTATACATGCTTCTCTAGCACCGACATTGATTATTAGATGTCAGTTATGTACCTAAAAGTTGAGTGATAACGATTATTCTATTGTATCTGGTGTTTATTCGTATAATAAAGCTATGACCAAATTATACTCAATTGACAAACGAAACGTATCGCTGTAAATAAAAGAAGTGACTTTTCAATGTGCTTTCAGAAATGACGACATAAACTAAAAAGTAGGCTAAGGTGTTATTAACACCCAATGGTAGTTCACTATAGAGCATTTAATGCGGTCTTAGATATACAGTGCTTAACCTGCAATTACTATTTTCGATCTTTTAGACGAAATGAGCTGTTAATTTGTTCTCTGCAAACAATCCTGGTTTAACAGCGTTTTAATTCTTTTACAAATCTTTTTTTCAGGGGGGGGGGGTCTGCATGATAATATTAAACTATTTTACCAGCAAAAATTATGCCTATCAGTTATGTAAAAGTTAACCAGTCTTGTTATAAGCATTGAAGAAATAAAATACAAAAGAAAATCCAAGGGAGTAAGACTGTATCAACAAGATCTAAAAGTTATCAAAGCAAGTCATTAACCTGACACTTTCTAGGTCCATACATAAGGGAAGGAGAAAAAGGATCGGCTGACAACCTCCTCCCCTAATTTTCGGAATTCCCAATTTCCACACCTTTCCAATCTTTTGTATTATAACTAACCAGTGTTTTGTTCTTTGGCAGTTTTATCCCTTCCCATCGATCTTACTTTTTTTAAACGACTGAGATGGTACAAAATTAAATTGTCTCTTTTACCTTACTGTAGTAGATGGGATTGAAGAGTAGCGAATCCAGAACGATATAAACCATAGGCCAGATGTTTTGCAGAGCCAGAATAAAGTGAAAGTACTATAGATAAAATCCAATCATCCTAAGAGCTGAATATTATTATGTATTTATAGTAATACAAGGTATAACCACAGACTAAAAAACAAAAATGTAATTCTTCAGTATCATTTTTTCCAATCATGAATGTCTATTCCTTTTATTACAGGGTTTGAAGTGACTGGACCTAAAGAAACGTGATCTCAGAACTATGCCAAAACAATATTCTATGACGTTTTTTTACAACTTTTGCTGTTATTCTGCTTGAAATGAATCCATCATGGCTTGACAACCATAACTGCTGCTTTTTTTAACAGTGCTCCTTATGAAACAATAGTGATGGACAATTTTCATGCTTGTTTTTTCTCCCAGTGAACAAATGAAAGATTTTCTGTGTTAACTATTAGTTGATTAGCTAAAGACACTTCATCTACAGAGACTTGAATGCAGCTACACTTCACAAAATCCTTTTTAACCCATTGTTGTTTTTATTTATTAAAAGTAGATTGGCAAGCTTTCAATATTGTGATAAACTTTCGTACCCTATATATATATACCCAATGTGTACATTTAGAATAAAACATTCCCCAAATCAGACTTTTTGTTTTCCTGTCTTGCTTTGAAAAACATCACAATAAAAAAACGAGATCAACTGATTTTCTTTTGTTTCCTCTTATTTTTCAACAGCTTGCACAGTTCTTTGATACGTGCTTTGCAGTCTTTTATTTTTCTTGTTTATATTGGTAAAAGAGTTTATTTGTTTTCCTTCCTTAGTACAGAAAATTTAAAATAGAAAAGCAACAGCAATGGTAATGATAGAAACCATGGGTACAGACAAAAACATTACTCTCCACCACATCGGTGAAATAAACTTTCACAATTTTAGCAAAAGAATAAGAAGAAGAAAATGAACACGGAAGTAAGGAAAATGCTTCTAAAAATCGACAAAATAAGAACAAATAAATCCTAAAGAAGGTCCGTTTCAATTTATTTTTGAGTTTTGCCTTAATTTATCTTGCCGAATCACTGAGTTTTATTATAGAATATTTTGCTAGTAGTGGAACGGCTTAACGCTCAGGGAATCTCATTCATTGCATATCAAATTTCCTAGTAATAAACCCGATATTAGACAAATTGGCGTTGAAATTAGAATTCAATAACAAAAATAAATAAATAAAAGAAACCGACTTTATTTTAAAACATAGTATGTCTATAGTATTATGCCTCAACAACTACAGTCAAAAGTTTCAAGAAATCACCTCTTATATTGCAGGCAAATATGATTTTGGCAAAAATAGTCAAAATTGTTATATCTTGTTCATACTTGGATCCCAATTACTCCATTTTTATCAAACACAATTATTTGGACGTCACATGCCCTTAAAAAAAAAGAAAAAAAAAAAAAATCCGAGTCTTAACTCTTAAATATACAGCCTCAACACCTTTAGCAAGAAATTCACTACCAAGCCCAAAATCATCATGACTTATCTACTTGTAGCGAAGTCGATGTATTAAGTTCCCAGAAGAAAATATTACAGGGAATATTAGATGTTACACCAATAGAACCGGTCTTGGATAGTTTTACACACAACACTGGACAAATAATATAGAAAAGAGCATTTTGACCTGGGTCGTGCCTCCTCATTTCTAAGCTCAGTCTGACACTAACAGCGAACCGCTATTGTAGTTTGTGGTTTATCAATTTGAGAAAATATAAGATCCCATCAAGTATGATGCTCGTAGTGAAATAAGTTTTTAAATGTGAAATAGTTGGCTCTGCCAATATTTAGTGATAATAAAGATTTATGGTAATGCGAGAAACTAAGCTTCAATTTCAAAAAGGGGAACAATGTTTAATAGTGAAAAGATGAATACTCATAACGACTGCAGCATCAATTCTTGCGTATCTACAGGTTATGGCTGTTGTGTTTTGGGGCCGAAATCGCACTTATCAACTAAATACCTTGAGGGAATACCACTAATACAGTATATATACTCTCAGATAATTCACCATAATATATATCAAGACTCTTCAGTTAATGCTCTTCCTTCCTAGTCATACCCATTTTGTTTGAAAACCATATAAATCGAGTTATGGAAGACTTTATGGTTAAAGAAACATGATACGAGAAGGAAGATCTCATGCATTTCCTAGAAGAAAATATAAAGCATGGTTCCCCTTATCTCTTTCCAAAGTTAATGCTCCAGGACATCGAGGCTGAATAAATAAGACCGGGTCTCTAGTTTACATAAAAAAAAAATGAAGCATAATCAAGAGTTGTTGATAAGAAAGAAAATGATACAGAAAAGGGATTACTGGGATGCTTTGAAAGAAGGGACCTTCATTTTTAGTTCCAAGCTCGTGTTTCCAAACATTAATTCTGCTAGTTTTTTTTCTAGATATGAGTTAGCACGAGATACGTTAGAAAGCAACTTTATTTTCAAGAGAATGAGGAGAGGGGGAATGCTTAGTAATATTCATCCTTTGCAACCTTATCAGTGTTTATCACTCATCGTTTGTATTAAGATTAAATACCTCAAGGCCCAGAATTCAATGGAGAGAAGCGTGAATTTTGATTCTAATTTCAGGATCCAATAGGAGAGGGGAGGGGGAGTACCGTGTAGATTGGCAAACTTATGAAGCTAGAGAAAAAATATGATTCATCATTGTGTGCCGTAATGATAGTTTTTTACCTTTTTTTAGTTTTTTTTTATTTTTTTTAGTTTTTTAGCTTTTTTACTTTTTTTATTAGTTTTTAGTTTTTTTTGTAGTTTTTGCCTTTTTTTAGTTTTTTCAGTTTTTTTTTTAGTTTTTTATTGGTTTTTACCTTTATAGTTTTTTTAGTTTTTTAGCTTTTTTATTTTTTTTATTAGTTTTTAGTTTTTTTTGTAGTTTTTGCCTTTTTTTAGTTTTTTCAGTTTTGACGTCACCTGATCCAGTTTTTTCAGGTGACGTCACCTGACACATCCATCCATCCATCCACAGACAACTTATTTTTATATATATAGATATATATATATATATATATATATATATATATATATATATATATATATATATGCTTTTAACTACGTAAAACTTGCGAATATACAACATTCTTCGCTGTCCCATTGTCTGTGCATATGCAAAGCCTTATATACTAATAATGACGTCATATACAAACGCTCTTTTTACAAACAAACAAACATGCATACAAACAACTTATTTTTATGAAGATAGATAGATAGATAGATATACATCTATAGATATAAAAATAGGTTGTCTGTGGATGTGTCTGTCAGGTGTCGTCATGTTTGTGTGTTGACTGACGTCATGAAGTTAGTTGTCGTCATTTTTGTTATGACGGTGACGTCATTAAAGATATTTAAGACATGCGTTCACGTAGAAATCTATTAATGTTTAACTTTAAAATGACTGATGAACTTACAATGGCAACAGCCGAGGAAGATGCTCAAAGAGTCTATGCCAAAAAACTTGCTGCTGATAGAGAAACTCAGAAAAGAAAGCGTGCCGAGGAATCAAAAGAACAGCAAGGAAACAGGCTTGAGGCTAATAGAGAAAGAAAGAACAGAAAGCGTGCCGAGGAACTACCAGAGCAACGCGAAAGCAGACTTGCTGCTAAAAGAGAAAGTGAAAAAAGAAGGCGTGCCGAGGAACTACCAGAGCAACATGAAACCAGACTTGCTGCTAAAAGAGAAAGTGAAAAAAGAAGGCGTGCCGAGGAATCACAAGAACAGCAAGAAATCAGGCTTGCTGCTGATAGAGAAAGTAAGAAAACAAAGCGTGCCGAGGAATCAGAACAACCTGAAAGTTATCGCCTGGCATTCAGGTACAGCCCAGTCGATGATTATAGCTTGAGTAGATGTGTTCAAATCGGGACTATGTCTAAAATTTGTCCCTATTGCAAGGCCTTGAAATTCAATGGTGGAACAATGGGAATGTGTTGCGCCTCAGGAAAAGATAAACTTCCTCTATTGGCTGCACCACCAGAGCCATTGAAGACTTTCCTTACTGGAACTACATCAGAATATAAGCGTTTTTGTCACAAATCAGAAAATATAACTCATGTTTCCAAATGACGTCGTTTGGAGCCCAAATCGAAAATCCAGATCAATTTATGTCTACTTTCAAAGTAAAAGGGCAAATTTATCATAGAGCAGGGTCCCTTCTACCATTCTCAGGCGATAATCATAAATTTTTACAATTGTACTTCATCAGTGATAGAAATTCTGAATTGAATGCACGTTGCGAAATTTCTCCCAGCGTTGAAAGGACAATCGTTTCCTAATTGCAACATCTTTTCCACTTGCTGAAACTCATCGATGCTACGATGCCCTACAATATCCTATCATTTTTTGGGATGGAGCCGACGGCTATCACTTTAATATTAAATTGATGAATCCAGCCACTAACAAAGAAATGAATAAGAAATGCAGTGCAATGCATTATTATTCCTATAGACTTATATGCAGCGACAATTGGACAGCGAAGAATGTTGTATATTCGCAAGTTTTACGCAGTTAATTTGTATTGTATCTATCTATCTATCTATCTATATAAAAACGAGTTGTGTGTATGCATGTTTGTTTGTTTGTAAAAAGAGCGTTTGTATATGACGTCATTATTAGTACATACGGCTTTGTATATGCACAGACAATGGGAAAGCCAAGAATGTTGTATATTCGCAATTTTTACGTAGTTTGAAACACATATATAAATCTATCTATATTCACAGGTGGGACACAGGGACACAACTACAATGGCGTGTAACTAATATGGTGCGTAACGACTTACGCGCGCGGGGGGGGGCTTGGGGGCGCGAAGCGACCCACCAACTAAGTGTTGGGGTGGCGTTTCGTCTGTCGGGTGACGTCATGTTTGTGTGTTGACTGACGTCATGTTTCCGACTGACGAAATTACAGACCGGGACATCGGGACACAAATGACGACCGGGACACCGACACATAGGGAATATAAATGACGACACTCCAAGAGAAAAAAGCCAACGGATCTGCCTTTTCAATTTAAAAGATTGCAATTCCCAATTCGATTAGCATTTGCAATCACCATTAACAAAGCTCAAGGTCAATCATTAGAAAAATGTGGTATAGATCTTAATACTGATTGTTTTTCCCAAGGACAATTGTACGTTGCATGTTCGAGGGTCGGTAAACCTTACAATCTATTTATATGCAGCGACAATTGGACAGCGAAGAATGTTGTATATTCGCAAGTTTTACGCAGTTAATTTGTATTGTATCTATCTATCTATCTATCTATATAAAAACGAGTTGTGTGTATGCATGTTTGTTTGTATGTAAAAAGAGCGTTTGTATATGACGTCATTATTAGTACATACGGCTTTGTATGTGCACAGACCATGGGAAAGCCAAGAATGTTGTATATTCGCAATTTTTACGTAGTTTGAAACACATATATAAATCTATCTATATTCACAGGTGGAACACAGGGACGCAACTACAATGGCGCGTAACTAATATGGCGCGTAACGACTTTCGCGCGCGGGGGGCTGGGGGGGGGGCGCGAAGCGCCCCACCAACTAGGTGTTGGGGTGGCGCAGCGCCACCCCAACAGCTAGTATACAATAGAAATTAACTACGTAAAATTTACGAATATACAACATTCTTCGCTGTCTCATTGTCTGTGCATATAAATAGATTGTCAGGTTTACCGACCCTCGAACATGCAACGTACAATTATCCATGGGAAAAACAATCTGTATTAAGATCTATACCGCATTTTTCAAATGATTGCCCACAGCCGATTGTCCTTGAAGTAAAAGCTGCTGTATCTCGTCCCAAGATTGATTACATGTAAATGTAATAAATAAATCTGGACGACCATAGAGACGAACATACGCAATAGCATCTTGAGCATATTCCTGCATATGACGGGGACTGCCAGCATATGACAAAGGTAAAATCCTTAATTTTCCAACATTAGTGGTATTACCGTCATTATACAACTGCATCTCGCAAATGAATGTATTGTTCAGAGCAGAGCTTGGTCTGATTCCGACGGATAAATAGCAAACACTCTGATTCAATCTTTGCATACATATCAATGATGTATTGGTGAAACAATTGACGGCACTTTAATATAAAATTGTCTTCATCCTGACGAATCATTAGTCTACAGGAATAATAATTCATTGCGCTGCATTTCTTATCCGTTTGTTTGTTAGTGGATGGATCTATCAATTTATTATTAAAGTGATAGCCGTCGGCTCCATCCCAAAAAATGATAGGATATTGTAGGGTATCGTAGCATCGATGAGTTTCAGCAATTCTTACCAACTGAGCTTTTCGCTTATGAAGAGTAATATCTCGAGGTAAAAACTGATTAACGACCATAACGAATGCCACATCGTCAATAGTTGGAGCATTGTATCTACGCACATGTTGGCCAGTAGGCGTTTTGTCAGCGGAAATAACAATTTTATGCGTATCAGTAGGCATCAAATCGATTGATGTTTTAAAAAGACGCACTAAATTATTATTTTCGTGGAAAAGATGCTGCAATTGGGAAACAATAGTCCTTTCAACGTCGGGAGAAATTTAGCAACGTACATTCAATTCAGAATTTCTATCACTGAAGAAGTACAGTTGTAAAAATTTATGATTCTCACCTGAGAATGGTAGAAGGGACCCTGCTCTATGACAAATTTGCCCTTTTACTTTGAAAGTAGGCATAAATTGATCTTGATTTTCGATTTGGGCACCAAACGACGTCATTTGGAAACATGAGTTATATTTTCTGATGTTTAACAAAAAAAACTTAGAATTTGACGTAGTTCCAGTAAGCAAAGTCTTCAATGGCTCTTGTGGTGTAGCCAGTTGAGGAAGTTGAACTTTTCCTGCGACGCAACACATTCCCGTTGTTTCAGCATTAAATTTCAAGGCCATGCAATAGGGACAAATTTTAGACATAGTCCCGATTTGAACACATCTACTCAAGCTATAATCATCGACTGGGCTGTACCGATAATTTTCAGGTTGCTCTTGTGATTCCTCGGCACGCTTTCCTTTGGCATTATCTCTTTGAGCCTCAAGCCTGTTTTCACGTTGTTCTTGTGATTCCTCGGCACGCTTTCTTTTGGTAATTTCTCTTTGAGCCGCGAGCCTGTTTTCATGTTGTTCTTGTGATTCCTCGGAACGATTTTTTTGGTAATTTCTCTTTTAGCCGCTGGCCTGTTTTCACGTTGTTCGTGTGATTCCTCGGCACGATTGTTTTTTGGTAATTTCTCTTTGAGACGCAAGCCTGTTTTCACGCTGTCCTTGTGATTCCTCGGCACGCTTTCTTTTCTTACTTTATCTATTAGCCGCAAGCCTTATGGCATTAACTCTTTGAGCAGCTTCCTCGGCTGCTTCTTCTGCCATTGTATGATTTATACTAAAATTTCGCTTTGAATTAACTCTTTGAGCAGCTTCCTCGGCACGCTTTCTTTTGGAAATTTCTCCTTGAGACGCAAGCCTGTTTTTACTAAGTTCTTGTGAATCCTCGGCACGCTTTCTTTTCTTACTTTATTTTCTTACTTTTATTAACTCTTTGAGCAGCTTCCTCGGCTGCTTCTTCTGCCATTGTAGGATTTATACTAAAATTTCGCTTTGAATTAACTCTTTGAGCAGCTTCCTCGGCACGCTTTCTTTTGGTAATTTCTCCTTGAGACGCAAGCCTGTTTTTACGCTGTTCTTGTGATTCCTCGGCATGCTTTTTTTTCTTACTTTCTCTATTAGCCGCAAGCCTTTTGGCATCAACTCTTTGAGCAGCTTCCTCGGCTGTTTCTTCTGCCATTGTAGGATTTATACTAAAATTTCTCTTTGAATTAACTCTTTGAGCAGCTTCCTCGGCTGTTTCTTCTGCCATTGTAGAATTTATACTAAAATTTCTCTTTGAATTAACTCTTTGAGCAGCTTCCTCGGCACGCTTTCTTTTGGTAATTTCTCTTTGAGCTGCGAACCTGTTTTCACGTTGTTCTTGTGATTCCTCGGCACGATTTTTTTTTGGTAATTTATTTTTGAGACGCAAGCCTGTTTTCACGCTGTTCTTGTTATTCCTCGGCACGCTTTCTTTTCTTACTTTCTCTATTAGCCGCAAGCATTTTGGGATTATCTCTTTGAGCAGCTTCCTCGGCTGTTTCTTCTGCCATTGTAGGATTTATACTAAAATTTCTCTTTGAATTAACTCTTTGAGCAGCTTCCTAGGCTGTTTCTTCTGTCACTGTAAGATCTATACTAAAGCTTCTCTTTGAATTGCCATCTTATATACTTATAATGACGTCATATGCAAAGCCTTTGACGTCATATACAAAGCCTTTGACGTCATATACAAAGCCTTTGACGTCATATACAAAGCCTTTGACGTCTTATGCAAAGCCTTATATACTTATAATGACGTCATATGGGGACAAACAAACACACATATGCGGACAAACACAAATATATATATATATAGATTTTTTCTTATTTTTAATTCTTTTTTAAGCTTCTTTTCTTTTCTTTTTTTTCTTTTTTAGTTGTTTTCTCTATTTTAATTTTTTAGTTTTTCTTCCATTTTTTAATTTTTTATTTTTATTCCTTTTTTTATTTTTTTTTCCTTTTTTATTTTATTTTTTTCTTTTTCTTTAGTTTTTTTATAGAAGATAATTTTTAATTCTTTTAAGTTTTTTTAGTTAGTTTTTTTATATACTAGCTGTTGCAACACCTAGTTGCAGGGGGCGCTTCGCCCCCCCCCTCCCAAACCCCCCCGCGCGTAAGTCGTTACACGCCATGTTAGTTACGCGCCATTGTAGTTGTGTCCCTGTGTCTAGTCTGTGAATATAGATAGATATATAAATATATGTTTTTAAGCGGTGAACCTGGGCACCTGGGTATGTGTGTGTAGCGGAGGGTTATTACCACTTGAGCAATGGTCTTAAATTAAGGATTCGTGCCTTAAGTGGCAAATATGGGCTCAATCAAATACCCTATACAAGAGGAACATGGTGTTGGCATGTCCTTAGAGCAATGGGTTAATTGCGCATAGCAACGTACGTAAAACTTGCGAACATACAACATTCTTGGCTGCCCCATTGTCAGTGCGTATACAGAGCCTTATATACTTATAATGACGTCATATACAAACGCTCTTTTTAAAAACAAACAAACATGCATACATACAACTTATTTTTATATAGATAGATAGATAGATAGATATACATATACAATACAAATTAACTACGTATAAACTTGCGAATATACAACATTCTTCTCTGTCCCACTGTCAGTGCATATAAATAGATTGTCAGGTTTACCGACCCTCGAACAACCAACGTACAATTGTCAATGGGAAAAACAATCTGTATTAAGATCTATACCGCATTTTACTAACGATTACCCTTGAGCTTTGTTGATGGTGATTGCAAATGCTAATCGAATTGGGAATTGTAATCTTTTAAATTGAAAAGGCAGATCCGTTGGAATCATGGGTATGCGAGGAATTAGAACAGCCTCGCCCTCAAAAGGCCCTGTCAAGATTGTTGCCTCTATTACGTTTTCCATTGTTTTTTTTTTGTTTTTTTTTTACGGCAAGTCGCGTGCCATTGCAAAGCTTTGGTGGGTTGATATTTCGTAACAATATTATTAATACGCCTATTTTTAGTTGTAGCACGTGTGGTGGAAACCCTGAAAGATCCACGGAATTTAAAAATTCAGATGGATAATTAACCGCCTCATTTGGTTCCAGAACTGTGTCGACTGACTTGTAAAGGACTGCCTAGTCTCGAATCTTGGTCAAAACAATATTGTTGATTTCGTGGACGTCTATATTCTTGGCTGCCAGAATCGCTCGTTCACTTAGCCATTTATGATTTTTATAATTGGTTAGAATATTCGGAAATACTTTTTCAACCAATTCATTTTTTGACGTCACTAAATTACAGAAATCCGCAGGCAGTTGTATACGTCCTGAAATTGAGTCTACTGGGAGCTTTCCGTTTCCAATTGCCAGCAATTGATCTGAAAATGTTTGACCAGAGTCAACGTTTGGCAATCGGACACGCATATTTGTAGTTAATTTTAATGTCTTTACGTGTGACCATAAATTAGAATTTTTCAGGCAAGCATTTATTTCGTCCTCAGAGGTTGATCTAGGTATTATAGGTAATGTTTGCCTGAAATCTCCCGCAAGCAATATTAATGTGCTGCCAAAAGGTTTCGAATTTCCTCGCAAATCTCAAAATGATTGATTCAGAGCCTCGAGCGATTTTTGTGTGCCATTATGCACTCGTCCCAAATAATAAGTTTGTATTGCTGCAATACTTTACCCATCCCACATGATTTGGAAATATAGCACGTGGGAGTTTCTGTAGAATGAAAATTCCGAGGCAATTTCAAAGCGGAATGAGCAGTTCTTCCACCAGGCAGCAACGTTGCGGCTATTCCGGACGACGCAATTGCCAACGCTATGTCATTTTTTGATCGAATTGATGCCAGAATAAATTTTATCACAAATGTTTTACCAGTACCTCCTGGCGCATCCAAAAAGAAGATTTCTCCAACGTTGTTATCGACACAATGCATTATCTTATCAAAAATGTCCTTTTGCTCAGACGTTAACTTAGAAATGTTATTTTGTACATACGACAATAAGTTACTCATGCTGTAACTTTGTTCACAATCCAATTCTACACATGTTGAAACAGCAGCGTTAGGATTAGGTGAAGGAATTCCCAAACCCTGAAGAGGTTTGTTTGCCATACATACGCACAAATCTTCAATAGTAACTAAAGTGTAGTTATAAATTTCTGATGTAAAATCAAAAGTCATATCTGACGTCTCTAGCCGTTTTCGATGGAGTATATCCTCGGCCATTTTTGATTTATATTTTTCCCATAACTCTGTAGGAGCTGAAGGAGAGCAAGTTGTTAGTATGATTCCAAAACAAGGCAAGAATTTGACTTGGAGTTGACGTTTCGCACGCGTCATTGATGCAGTAATCCCAGTATTGGTCATTCTCCAATAAATTCAGAGCTTGGCATGCACTACGGTAAGTGTCATGTATAATACCGTTTACAGTTCTCAAATACTCAAAGGACGTCGGACCGGGTACATTCAGAGTCTTCCTATCGTGGTATCTTTGAAGATGGTAGGTTGGCCGTCGACTGACTTACCCTGTTTTCGACGTTCAAATACTTTTTTTTTAGCATTCCACGTGTAATACGAAGGCACTTAAGTATACAGCAGTTTTTTTGCAAAAGAATCATTTTGACATTACGAAAAGAAAGCAGTTAACGTTGTATCCGGGGGATTCAGGGCTCTTTGTCGCACGTTGGATGCCGAAAAATAAACATATTGTCCATTCTGTAAATGTACCACTAAGTGAACAACAGCTGGACTTCGTTCATGTATCGGAAATGAAAGAATTCGCCAAACAGCTTCATTACTGCTAATGTGCTTCATTACTATATTGTACTGGATATTGTACAGCTTCATTACTGCAAGCCAAAAACTGCCATGTCACTGCCTTTGGTGACGTATTTACATATGTATTTGATTGCCTTTACGGAGTTACAGTATTCAACGTTTATGTGTGCATTAAATGTTTTTGACAATAAAGGTGACTATGAAACAACCCACTGATTATCTACTTCGATTTATGCTTCCTTATTATTGCTGTTTTACCGCCATCTTCAGTAGATCTTCTTCTATATTGTGGGTAACCATCATTGCCAGTAATTGTGTTGGGTACTAAAAGTCAAGGAAATTGCTTTGTGCAGCTTCCTTTGGCCATGCATGGTGATTTTTCATTCAGTGCACCGCAAGGTCCATGTATCATATTTTTTACAACAATATCATACAAGCCCTTATCGACACTTTCATCAGGAATTTCAGCGGAAATCACATCGTCGATTTCATTAGAAGTAATTTTATCATGTAGCCAGATTAAAATATGTGCGTGTGGCAATCCTCGTTTTTGCCATTCCACTGAGTACATCCAGCATCGCACGGACTTCACTTTAAGTTTTACTATGTAGTTTATCAGTGATTTCAACTTTTGCCGGGACATGGGCCATAATGTCATATCTATGAACCGCCGATTGTCCTTGAAGTAAAAGCTGCCGTATCTCGTCCCAAGATTGATTACATGTAAATGTAATAAATAAATCTGGACGACCATAGAGACGAACATACGCAATAGCATCTTGAGCATTTTCATGCATATGACGGGGACTGCCAGCATATGACTAAGGTAAAATCGTTAATTTTCCAGCGTTTGTGGTATTACCGTCATTTACAACTGCATCTCGCAAATGAATGTATTGTTCAGAGCGGAGCTTGGTCTGATTCAAACGGATAAATAGCAAAAATTCTGATTCAATTTTTGTATACATATCAACGATGTATTGGTGAAACAATTGACGGCGTTACAACTGACGGCATTAACAAAAAACGCTTAGATTCTGACGTAGTTCCAGTAAGCAAAGTCTTCAATGGCTCTGGTGGTGCAGCCAGTTGAAGAAGTTTAACTTTTCCTGAGGCGCAACCCATTCCCATTGTTTCACCATTAAATTTCAAGGCTTTGCGATAGGGACAAATTTTAGATATAGTCCCGATTTGAACACATCTACTCAAGCTATAATCGACTGGGCTGTACCTGAATCCCAGGCGAAAATTTTCAGGTTGCTCTTGTGATTCCTCAGCACACTTTCTTTTAGTGATTTCTATTTGAGACGAAAGCCTGTTTTCACGCTGTTGTTGTGATTCCTCGGCATGCTTACTTTTCATACTTTCTCTATTAGCCGCAAGCCTGTTTTCACGCTGTTGTTGTGATTCCTCAGCATGTTTTTTTCATATTTTCTCTATTAGCCGCAAGCCTTTGGGCATAGACTCTTTGAGCAGCTTCCTCGGCTGTTTCTTACAAAGCCTTGGACGTCATAACAAACATGACGTCAGTCGACAAACAACTTAAGGACGGCATAATGCTCAATCCTTATAATGACGTCAGTCAACACACAAACAACTTATTTTTACATATATACTAGCTGTTGGGGTGGCGCTTCGCGCCCCCCCCCCCGCGCACGTAAGTCGTTACGCGCCATTGTAGTTGTGTCCCTGTGTCCCACCTGTGAATATAGATAGATATATATATATATATATATATGTTTTTAATTACGTAAAACTTGTGAATATACAACATTCTTCGCTGTCCCATTGTCTGTGCATATAAATAGACTGTCAGGTTTACCGACTCTTGAACAAATGAAGACCGGGACACAGGGACACAACTACAACGAGGACGCCGGGGGCACAGGGGGGATATATTAGAAAAATGCGGTATAGATCTGAATACGGATTGTTTTTCCCATGGACAATTATATGTTGCATGTTCAAGAGTCGGTAAACCTGACAATCTATTTATATGCACAGACATTGGGACAGCGAAGAATGTTGTATATTTGCAAGTTTTACGTAGTTAAAATTATTTTGGTAAAATTAATTATTTGAAGCATTGACGTAGTATCCAAAATTTAGAAAAAACAGTCTTTGCCATGTCTGAATACGGATTGTTTTTCCCATGGACAATTATATGTTGCATGTTCAAGAGGCGGTAAACCTGACAATCTATTTATATGCAGAGACATTGGGACAGCGAAGAATGTTGTATATTTGCAAGTTTGACGTAGTTAAAATTATTCTGGTAAAATTAATTATTTGAAGCATTGACGTAGTATCCAAAATTTAGAAAAAAACAGTCTTTGCCAAAAGATATACAGTTTTTAGCGAACTTCATTTCCTCGAAACAGGCTCAAGTATACTATGTAGAATTCCCAAACAAATAGACTTTTAAATGGATTGTGAAAGAAAAAAAAAGACTTTTCGGCTATTAAATTAATTCCAAGTCAGTAAAATGAAAATCTAGCTTCTATTTGCTTGTATTTTATTTCATTATGTATGCAACTTTAGCAAAACAAGAAGATAGTGGCACAAAATAAAAAACGAAGGACATAAGCATAAATGTGCTAAACAAAGCCAAAAACTGCTTTCATTCTTTTGCTTTGTTGGCAAACTAGTTCCATTTCATTATTGGGTTTTTGTTTTATGTGCAAAAAAGGTAATTCGGTCATCCCTATTATCCTAAGAACCTTATATGCACAATTAACTTGAAAGCTACACCAGAAAGACAGCTAAATTAAGTAAAATAAAAAGGAGACAATAAAGCAACAGAATTATTTACAACGGATATTTGGAAAAAATGACAAAACTGTATTACCACTGTTCCAATGAGGTTCGCTACTGCTGATTAATTCACAAGAGAAAGAAAAACTCAAATAGAAGTTACAATGCAGTTGTTTTTTCCCCTCCACGAGTTAGTGCTGATGAAGGACCAAAAAGAGGATGGTAAGGGCTATGGCACCAGCCCATAGACTCCACCGTCAGTGCTGATCTTCGTTTCGTAACCCTTCCGCCAGAGAGTGCAATAGGGAATTCCTGGCAAACATTACATTTTACCAGCACCCAAAAGAGGAGAATTACAAGATCTTGGCTAGCTACCTTGAAGGAAACTCTACATTTTAATGAGTTTCTTGACTTACAACGAATTAAGGAAGGAAAAAACGTAAATGATTTATTTATAAAGTCGCTTCCTTTGCAGGTATTCTGACAGTTATCCTCTAAGAATATTATACTTATGTGCAACCAAAAGTGGAGCTTTAAGGCTACCTTCCAGTGAAACCTTGCGTTTTAATGAGTTTCTTGCCTTCTAAACAAAAAATGGATTAAACGCCTAAGAATAATACTATCCCTTCTGATGAATTTCAGTTTGACTCAGGAGCAGTTCAAACCTGCATAGGGGATTACATAAAAAGGCTTTTCAACTGAAAGTAAGAAGCAACATTAAAACTTAAAACCAACAAAAATTACTCCCTATATGAGTAGGGCTGCCCCCACCTCAGTCCTTCACTCGCTACGCTAAAGTTTTTTAGGGCTTTAAAAAAGCCTGTTATCCCAATTAACTTAATTTGGGTAGGATGTCTCAGGAACCGCCTAAAGTATTTAGCCAAAACGTTCAAAGCAAGTTGAGGAGGAAGCAAAACTAATATGGGTAGGATATCTCAGGGATCGCCTAAAGTATTAAGCCAAAACATTCAAAGCAAGTTGAGGAGGAAGCAAAACTAAAGCAAAAGACAGAATGTGTATCCAGACTGTTAGGGTGTATGAGCAATATATCAGCAATAGATAAGAGTATTACGTTGAAACTTTCAGGGCATGTTGTTGGGATGTTGAATAAAATCAAAAGACTAAGTGTGCATCTAAGTTGTCAAAATAGCGCATCCGCATTATCTTAGGAACGACTAGAAATATTAATTTGAAACTTTCAGAAAGTAATCACGGAGACATTGAACTATATCAAAAGACACTATGCGCATCCAGGTGGTCAAAATGACCTATCTGCAATATACCAGAAATGGCTAATATTATTAACTTGAAACTTTCAAGGAATGCTGAGGGAAGATGTTAAACTACATCACAAGATAACATGTGCATCCGGGTTGTCAGAAGGACTTATGTAAGACACCTCAGAAACGGCTAAGGGCATCAAGTAGAAGCTTTCAGGGAATGTTAATGCAATATTTAACAAAATTAAAAGAAACTATATACATTAAGGCTATCAA
Source organism: Artemia franciscana (assembly GCF_032884065.1). Taxonomy (NCBI): domain Eukaryota; kingdom Metazoa; phylum Arthropoda; class Branchiopoda; order Anostraca; family Artemiidae; genus Artemia; species Artemia franciscana. The sequence continues at coordinate 6,996,007 of NC_088877.1, forward strand.
AAAGGCTTATCAGCAATATCTCAGGAACGGCAAAGGGCATTACCATGAAAGTTTCCAGGAATGTTAAGGAAGGTGTTTAACTAAATCAAAAGACAATAAATGTATCCAGATTTTCAAAACAGCGTACCTGTAATACCCCAGGAACGGCTAAGGATATTAAGCCTAAACTTTCAGGGGATAAATTAAAAGAGCGCATCTACAATATACAAGGAATAGCTAAGGGTATTAAGCTGAAACTTTCAGGGCATGTTGAACTAAAGCAAAACAGGTCATATGCTTCCAGGTGGCTAAAAGGGCGTATCTGCAAACCCACAGCAACAGCTAAGGAAATTGAACTTAAACTTCAAGGTAATTTTGAAGATAATATTGAACTAGAGCAATAGACACCAAGCGCATCATGGTTGTCCAAGTGGCATATCTACAATATCTAAGAAACGGCTATGGGTATTAAGTTGAAACTTTTTAGGAATAGTAAAGGGGGTATTAAACAAAACCAGAAGACACTATGTACATCCAGGTCGTCCAAAGAGCGTACTTGCAACTGGGCTCTAAGGAAGGGCTAAGGGTATCCAGTTGAAACTTCCAGGGAATATCTAGGAGGAGAGTTTATTAAATAAAAAGATGCCAATTGCATAATTGTTACCAAAATGGCATAGCTGAAAGTTTATGCCATTTTGGCATAAATTTTCTTTGCATTAACTACCAGAGAGGTTAGTAAGCTAGACTTAAAAGCCTGTGGCAATAAGGCCGGGGGTTCGAATACTGGTGTCACTGATTATTTGATTTGGAACGGAGGTCAGTGGCATGACTTTGCAAGCTCGGACAGAGTCGACCCAGGGCTAAATGGGCAGCTTGAGAAATCTAGGGAAGGTAAACAGGAAGGGTGTGCGAAAGCAAATGAATGGTTAGCCCCCAGACCCCCTCACTACTGCACTTGCTGGCTGAAGGGCCATGAAACGGAGATCAGCAACGCCGGTTTGAACTATAAAAGCTTGTGTCGAAGTCTTTACCTTTTTTCTTTTAAAATGGCATATCCGCAATATCTCAGGAGCAGCAAAGGGTATTAAGTTCAAACTTTCAGGAAATAATGAGGGGACCATTAAACTAAATAACAACTGACAATGTGTAAACGGCAAACGGCAATATCTCAACAGCAGCTAAAGGTCCTAAGTTGAAACTTTCCGGAAATATTAAGGGAGCAGAGTGTTACTTCTACTACTAACAACAACTCACCGCAGCACCAAGCCACCTGAGATCAACACAGCTACGTATAGTCCTCTCCATCCTAATCTATTCAAAGAATCCCTCTTTACATCCCCCCCCCCAAGAAGTTTCCATTTTCTTTAAATCTTTCTTTATGACATCCTCTCACCCCAGACGACGACTACCTGCTTTCGGTTTAGCCCTAGACGGTTGGCTGAAAAGGACAACCTTCGGCAATCTGTCATCCTTCATCCGCAAAACGTGCTCTAACCATCTCAACCTTTCTTTTATTATAGCCCTAGAAAGCGGGATTGAACCAATTTTTCTTACAGCCTACTAATAGAAATATGGTCGGTCAGCCGGATACCCGGAACAATTCGTAGGCAATTTCTCTGGAAAACCTCTAGCAGGTCTTCATCCGCTTTTCGAAGCGCCCTTTACCTCAGAACCATATTTGATCACTTTCGCCGGTATAGCTTCCGATATTCTAATCTTGGTTTGCAAACTTTTCTTCCTATTCTTACGCTATATCTTTTCCAGCAACTATATCTCGTTTTAACACATTCTCAAAATATTCTGCCCGTCTCACTTTAACTCTTTCTTTATCACTAATAGCGGCCTCCTTCCTATCTTTAACTGGGACAGGTCCAGATTTACTAAAATTGTTAATGACTTAAAAAATTCGTCCTCATCTGGGCCAGATTCTATTCCTACGAAGGTAGTTAAATGTATTCTTTCTTCAACAGTTGTGCCTCTAACAAAACTTTTTAATCTTTCATTTAAACATAATATTTTTCCGGATGCTCTCAAGCGTGCTCGGACTATTGTTCTGTATAAAGGTGGACCAAGAAATGATCCAGCAAATTATCGACCAATTACAATTTTATCAATGTTTAGTAAAATATTCGAAAAGGCTATGCTTTCTCGTCTCCTTACTTTTCTAAAATTAAAAAAAAAAAATTCTTCATGATTTTCAATTTGGTTTCCGAATGAAGCACTTCACTGAACATGCCTGTATGACCCTTTTGAATTTTATACATTCTGCATTAGATTCGGGATTAATTCCGGCTGCTATATTCCTGGATATTCGTAAGGCATTCGATTCACTAACCCATGAAATTCTTCTATCGAAGGTATTCTATTTTGGCATTAGGGAGAATGTATTTTTTTTTTTTTATTTCAATTTTATTTGAATGATAGGTTAATTTCTGTCGATCCACTTTTCCGTTCACCCTCACAAGTGAATTTTGGCGTCCCTCAGGGATCAGTTTTAGGGCCTGTGCTATTTTTGATTTATGTAAATGATCTTTTTTATGCAGAGAAAAAGCAGAAGCTTATTAATTGCTGTAGTCTGCTGTAGTCATCCTAAGTCTTCCCTTGCCCACAATGCCAACTACGGTTCGCCATCTTCTGATGTCCTTGTTTGTTTTACCGATGACAGCACACTTGGTACTTCGGAAAATTACGAATCTGAGCTTCAATTAAATTTGGAAAATTTGTTTGAGAGAATAATTTTATGGCTTGATGCTAATTATCTTACCCTAAATTTTTCCAAGTCCAGTTTTTTTTTGTTTTTTTCGCTTGTTTCTCAGATTTATCCCCGGTTATCAGAAATTCATCCGCCAAATGGGATAATTCACAGATCTAAAGATCGATATGTTCGTTTTTTGGGCATTCTTGTTGATGAAAACTTGTCTTTCAAACGTCACATTGATTTGTTCAAAATGAAGATAAGCAGGAGTCTCGGTATTTTAAGGAAACTTAAACATATTTTCCCTGGATCAATTTTGAAAATCCCTTTTCACTGCTTGATATAATCTTACGTTTCTAAAAATTAGCCCTAGACACTACTAGATGGGGATATCTACTTTTAACATCAATAACAGCACTCCTATATACCCTAGTATCTTGTATCGATCCTGCCAGCCTTCGGTTTACTATGTAATAATAAGGTTTGCTATCTTACCATCACGTGAATACCATGTCAACTTATGGGCCATTTTATGACCAAACCCCGGATTGGTTATAACTAGATTGCTATACCTACAAAATTACAAAAGTCTGCAGCCATTATTGTTTTCTTTTCCTACACCAAATTTCCCTAGGCCAGGATACCAGCTACACCTATTTCTACCAACCTGGGCGTTAAAATCTCCTAGTAAAAACACAATTTTTCTACCTGTAACCCTGTCTATTTGCTCCTGTAACTATAAGGAAAATTCATCTGAATCACTAGTATCTCCGTCAGTTGGTTCTACAGGGGTATATACTACTATAAGTGATACCCTGAACTTTTTAGTAATAAATGAGCAATTAGTATCCTATTATTAATACCTTCCCAGCCTAAACAAGACTTAACAGCCCCCTATTCATCATGAGCTCTACTCCCTGTCTATGTACACCATCCTTCCTGCCTGAGTAAACAAATCCTACACCACCAAATTTCATGCTTCCTACACCTGTAATATGAGTTTCTGGAACTCTTAATAAGTTCAGGTCGAATCGTCTGAATTCGTCAGTCAAAATGTCGATACGATAGTCTTTTTTTAACGTAATAACATTCCAAGCTCCAATTTTCATGTTCTTCAAATCATTGAAATAATTTAGGATCGGGAAAAGCATTGATCCCGGATACCAGTGCAGGACGGGGATCAGCACATCTTCTCAGGTCTGCACAGAGTCGCTTAAGTCGACTTAGAACTGGACGGCAAGAAGTCCCTAGAAACTCCATTAGGAATGGAGGCTGTGTGCAATCCTGGGCCCATCTTGGTCGCAATATGGTTTTCAGCACTTGGCGATGCTCTTCTATCAACAAGAGTTGAAATCCTGCACAGACAGTCTCAAGTCTATTATCTCCGACTCATTATATATTCATGCCTACAAATATTGTGCTACAACAGTGAGGCAACCCATAGTAGATAAATTAGTTACGAAGATATTTTTCAGCCGAAAATCACCCGTCAAGACAGACAAAGCCCAGAAGAATTGATCATTAATCAGAATCCCATGCGAATGCTGTGTCGTTCACTAGGCTATAGTTTATTCGGTGGGCACCACTCCTCAAGTGGGAATATAGTTGACCGCAAGGTTCCCAGTCTTGCAGATATCCCGAAAGGTTTGAGGCAGCCCTTTGCAGAGGCCATTGTCCTTAGATCTGGATCTTAGACCCTGCCATAGTTGTCCTCCTATAGATCCTCCCACGATGGTGTTCTGCGTCACCATAAAATTTAACCCATTACTGGGAGAAGATTTCTACCTCATGGGACGTTTGGACAGGTCGGTGGGTTTTGTCGAGTGTATATTTGAGGGGCCTTCTTCTTCCTCCAACTGTATTTATGGCCCCAGGCAAGGGTGCCCTAGTTTCTATTATGGTTCCCCGGGGACAAGGTCCCCCGTTGGTCCGTGCCTCCAATGGAGGTACCCTACATACCTGTAGACGTTCACCTATCGCCATCTGGGGACTCACTGAGTGACCTGGGGGACATCCCTTCCTTATATTGAACGGTAAAATTTCAAAAAATACACCCAAACCACGTCTTATTGCAGGGGCAG